>NW_025891816.1:0-29768 GCF_002878395.1 Capsicum annuum
TGACAAGGGCATCCAGGGATGTTGGGAGTCATCCCACTGTGGTCTGTGTAAATTTTTGGATCTATTTGGGTGGACAAACGGACGAAACGACATAAATGAGGCGGTATCTGTCAAAATTAGTGTGTTATAGCCCACGATTTCGGGGGTGGGCCTAGGGTCCGGGTGTTCTGTGGGATGAAAATCGGCCAAGGCATGATAGGGAAGTTAGGGATCATCTCAGTGTGGTTCGTTTAAATTTTCGTGGCCATTTGGGTGGATAAACAAGCCAAACAGTGCAAACAGGGCCTTTTCGGACCAAATCGGCGTGCTATAGCCCACGGTTTTGAGGGTGAGCCTCGGATTCGGGTGTGCTGTGGGCTGAAAATCAACTAGGGCATACCAGGGAGGTTGGGGATCGTCCCAGTATGGTCTGTTTAAATTTTTGTGGATATTTGCTTGGACAAACGGGTGAAACGACGTGAACGGGGCATTTTTAGGCAAAATTGGTGTTGTATAGCCCACACTCTCGGGGGTGAGCCCAGGTTCCGAGCGTTCTGTGGGCTAAAAATTGGCTGGGGCATGCCAGGGAGGTTGGGGATCATCCCGGTATGCTCCGTTTAAATTTTTGAGGCCATTTGGGTGGACAAACGAGCAAAGCAGTGCGAAAGGGGCATTTTTGGGCCAATCAGTGTGCTATAGCCCATGGTGTCTAGGGTGGGCCCAGGGTTCGGGCGAGTTGTGGGATGAAAATTGGCTGGGGCGTGCCAGGGAGGTTGGGGATAGTTCCAGTGTGGTCTGTTGATATTTTTGTGTCCATTTGGGTGGACAAACGGGTGAAACGGCATGAGCGGGGAGTTTTCGAGCCAAATCGGTGTGCTATAGCCCACGGTTTTGGGGGTGGGCCCAGGGTTTGGGCGTACTATGGGCTAAAAATTAACAAAGGCATGCCAGGGATGTAGGGGATTGTCCCAGTGTGGTCCGTGTAAACTTTTAGATCCATTTGGGTGGACAAACGGGTGAAACAACATAAATAAGGCAGTATCTGTCAAAATCAGTATGCTATAGCCTACGATTTCGGGGTTGGGCCTAGGGTCTGGGTGTTCTGTGGCTGAAAATCGGTCGAGGCACGCTAGGGAAGTTGGGGATCATCTCTGTATGGTTTGTTTAAATTTTGTGGCTATTTGGGTGGATAAACGGGCAAAACGGTGCGAACGGGGCATTTTCGGACCAAATCGGTGTGCTATAGCCTACGATTTTGAGGGTGGGACCGGGATTTGATTGGACAAATGGGTGAAACGGCATGAACGAGGCATTTTTGGGCAAAATCGGTGTTCTATAGCCCACAGTCTCGGGGGTGAGCCCGGGTTTCGGGCGTGCTGTGAGCTAAAAATTGACCGAGGTATGCTAGGGAGGTTGGGGATCGTCCCAGTATGCTCTATTTAAATTTTTGAGGCTATTTGGATGGACAAACTAGCAAAGCAGCGCGAAAGGGGCATTTTCGGGCTAAATCAGTGTGCTATAGCCCACGATTTCTGGGGTGGGCCCAGGGTTCGGGCGAGTTGTGGGATAAAAATTGGTTGGGGCGTGATAGGGAGGTTGGGGATAGTTCCAATGTGGTCTGTTGATATTTTTGTGTCCATTTGGGTGGACAAACGGGCGAAACGGCGAACGTGGAGTTTTCGAGCCAAATCGGTGTGCTATAGCCAATGGTTTTGGGGTGGGCCTGGGTTTCGAGCGTGCTATGGGCTAAAAATCGACCGGGGCCTACCAGGGATGTTAGGAATTATCCCAGTATGGTTCGTTTAATTTTTTGTGGTCATTTGGGTAGACAAACGAGCAAAAAGGCGCGAATAGGGTGTTTTTAGGTAAAATCGGTGTGCTATAGCCCACGATTTTGGGGGTGGGCCCAAGGTTTGGGTGTGCTGTGGGTCAAAAATCTACCGGGGCGTGCCAGAAAGGTTGGGGATCGTCCTAGTATGTCTTGATTAAATTTTTATGGCCATTTGGGTGGACAAACGGGCAAAACGGTTCGAATTGGTCATTTTTTGGCCAAATCAATGTGCTATAGCCAACGGTTTTTGAGGTGGGCCCAATTTTTAGGCTTGTTGTGTGCCAAAAAGCCCGCGGGTCTTTCCCAAGCCAGTAAATCAATCGAGATATGCCAAGGAGGTTGGGGATCATCCTAGTATGGTTTGTTTAAATTTTTGTGGCCATTTGGGTAGATAAATGGATGAAACGGCACAAATGAGGTATTTTCAGGCTAAATCGGTGAGCTATAGCCCACGGTTTTGGGGGTGGGCTCGGGATCCAGGGATGCTGTGGGGCTAAATTTGAGCGGTGCATGCCAAGGAAGTTGGGTATCATCCCAGTGTGGTCTGTTTAAATTTTCATGGCCATTTGGGTGGTCGAACAGGCAAAATGGCACGAACGGGGCATTTTCAGGGGTGGGCCCAGTGTTCGGGCATTTTGTGTGCCAAAAATTGACCAGGGCGTGCCAGGGAGGTTGAAGATCGTCCAAGTACGGTCCATTTAATTTTTTATGGCTATTTGGGTGGTCAAATAGGAGAAACTACGCAAATAGGGCATTTTTAGGCCATATCAATGGGCTATAATCCACGATTTCTGTGGTAGTCTCGGGGTCCGGGTGTGCTCTGGGCTGAAAATCGACCGAGGCATTCCAGGTAGGTTAGAGATCATTCCAGTGTAATTTGTTTAAATTTACGTGGTCATTTGGTGAATAAATAGGCAAAACGGCATGAACGGGGCATTTTTGGGTCAAATCGATGTGCTATTGCCCACGGTTTCAGGGGTGACCTGGGGTCCGAGCGTGATGTGGACTGAAAATTGATCGGGGCATGCTAGGAAGGTTTAGGATCGTCTTTGTGTGGTTTGTTTATTTTTTTTGTGGCTATTTGGGTGGAATAACAGGCAAACGGCGCGAACAGGGCATTTTAGGGCTAAATCGGTAGGCTATAGCTTATGGTTTTAGGGGTGGGCCCGGGGTCTGGGCGTTCTGTGGGCCAAAAATTGACTAGGGCGTGCCAAGGAAGTTGGAAATTATCCTAGAGTGGTTTGTTTAAATTTTTGTGGCTATTTGGGTGGACAAACGAGTGAAACAACCCTAATGAGGAATTTTCGAGCTAAATCGGTGTGGTATAGCCCATGTTTTGGGGGATGGGCCCGGGGTCCGAGTGTGCTGTGGGATAAAAATCGTCCGGGGCATGTCAAGGAGGTTAGGGATCATCTCAGTGTGGTCTTTTTAAATTTTCTTAGCCATTTGGGTAGACAAATGGCGCGAATAGGGAATTTTCGGGCCAAATCAGAGTGCTATAGCCCAAGGTTTTGGGGGTGGGCTGGGGTCCTTGCATTCTGTGGGCCTAAAATCGACCAGGGCAAGCCAAGGAGGTTGGGGGTCATCCTAGTATGGTCTTTTAAAATTTTCATTGCCATTTTCAAGGACAAATAGGTGAAACAGCACGAACGGGGCATATTTGGGCCAAATCAATGTGCTACAACCCATGGTGTTGGGGGTGGCCCCAGGGTTCGAGCGTGTTGTGGACCAAAAATTGATTGGGGCATGCACGGGAGGTTGGGGATCATCTTAGTGTGGTCTATTTAAATTTTCGTAGCCATTTGGGTGGACAAACGGGCATAACGACGCGAATGGGGCATTTTTGGGCCAAATCAGTATGCTATAGCCCACAGTTTTGGAGGTGGGCCCAGGGTTCAGGCTTGTTGTGTGCCGAAAATCAATCGAGATATGCCGGGGAGGTTGGGGATCATCCTAGTATGTTCCGTTTAAAATTTTTTGGCTATTTGGGTAGACAAATGGACGAAACGACACAAACGAGGCATTTTCAGGCCAAATCAGTGAGCTGTAGCCCACGGTTTTGGGGGTGGGCCCGGGGTCCAGGAATGCTGTTGGGCTAAATTTGAGCGGTGCATGCCAAGGAAGTTGGGTATCATCCCAGTGTGGTCCTTTTAAATTTTCATGGCCATTTGGGTGGTCGAACGGGCAAAATGGCACGAACGGGGCATTTTCAGGGGTGGGCTCAGGGTTCGGGCATTTTGTGCACCGAAAATTGATCGAGGCGTGCCAGGGAGGTTGGGGATCGTGCAAGTGCGGTCCATTTAATTTTTTATGGCTATTTGGGTGGTCAAATAGGAGAAACGACGCAAATAAGGCATTTTTAGGCCAAATCGATGGGCTATAATCCACGGTTTCTAGGGTAGTCCTGGGGTCCGGACGTGCTGTGGGCAAAAATCGATCGGGGAATTTCAGGTAGGTTAAAGATCATCCCAGTGTGGTTTGTTTAAATTTGTGTGGCCATTTGGTGAACAAACAGGCGAAACGGCATGAATGGGGCATTTTTGAGTCAAATCGATGTGCTATTGCCCACGGTTTCAGGGGTGACCTAGGGTCCGAGCGTGATGTGGACTGAAAATTGATTGGGGCATGCTAGGGAGGTTGGGGATCGCCTTTGTGTGGTTTTTTTAATTTTTCATGGCCATTTGGGTGGACAAACAGGCAAAACGACGCGAACAAGGCATTTTTGGGCTAAATCAGTGGGCTATAGCTTATGGTTTTAGGGGTGGGCCCGGGGTTCGGGCGTTCTGTGGGCCAAAAATTGACTGGGGCATGCCAAGGAAGTTGGGAATTATCCTAGAGTGGTCCGTTTAAATTTTCGTGGCTACTTGGGTGGACAAACCAGCGAAACAGTCCTAATGGGGAATTTTCGGGCCAAATCGGTGTGCTATAGCCCACATTTTGGGGGATGGGCCCGGGGTCCGAGTGTGCTATGGGCTGAAAATCGTTCAGGGTGTGTCAAGGAGGTTAGGTATCATCTCATTATGGTCTTTTTAAATTTTCTTGGCCATTTGGGTAGACAAATGGTGCGAATAGGGAATTTTCGGGCCAAATCAGAGTGCTATAGCCCAAGGTTTTGGGGGTGGGCGGGGGTCCTTGCATTCTGTGAGCCTAAAATCAACCAGAACAAGCCAAGGAGGTTGGAGATCATCCTAGTATGGTCTTTTTAAATTTTCATCGCTATTTGCAAGGACAAACAGATGAAACAGCACGAACGGGGCATTTTTGGGCCAAATTGGTGTGCTATAGCCCACAGTTTTAGGGGTGGAGCTAGGGACTGGGCGTGATGTTTGCTGGAAATCGCTTGGGGTGTGCCAGGGAGGTTAGGTATCATTCTAGTATGGTCTTTTTAAATATTCGTGGCCATTTGGATGGACAAATGGGTAAAACGGTGTGAACGGTGCTTTTTTGGGCCAAATCGGTGTGTATAGCCAATGGTTTCGGGTGTGGGCCTGAGGTCCGACCGTGCTGTGGTATGAAAATTGATCGAGGCATGTTAGGGAGGTTGGGGATCATCCAAGTATGGTCTGTTTAATTTTTTGTGGCCATTTGGGTTGACAAATAGGCAAAATAATGCGAACGGACATTTTCGGGCCAAATTGGTGTGATATAGCCCATGGTTTCAGGGGTGGGCCCAGAGTCCGGGCGTGCTGTGGGTTGAAAATCAACCCGAGCGTGCCAGGGAGGTTGGTAATCATCCTAATATGGTCCGTTTAATTTTTCATGGCCATTTGTGTGGACAAACGGGCGAAACAGTGCAAATGAGGTGTTTTGGGGAAAAATCGGTGTGCTATAGCCCATGATTTTAGGCGTGGGCCTGGGATTCGGGCTTTTTGTGGGCTAAAAATTAATCGGGGCATGCCAGGAAAGTTACGGATCATCCCAGTATGGTCCTTTTAATTTTTGTGTCCATTTGGGGGACAAACGGGCAAAACAGCGTGAACGGGTCATTTTTGGGTCAAATCGGTGTGCTATGGCCCATGGTTTTGGAGGTAGACCTGGGGTTCGAATGTGTTGTGGGCCAAAAATCAACCGAGACATGCCGAGGAGGTTTGGGATCATCCTAGTATGGTCCGTTTAAATTTTTGTGGCCATTTGGGTGGATAAACAGGTAAAACAGCACAAACGAGGCATTTTTGGGTCAAATCGATTAGCTATAGAAAACGGTTTTGGGAGTGGGCTCGGGTTCTAGAGGTACTATGGGGCTAAATTTGACCGGTGCATGCTAGGAAAGTTGGCAATCATCCCAATATGGTCCGTATAAATTTTCATGCCCATTTGGGTGGACAAACCGGCAAAACGATGCACACGAGGCATTTTTGGGCCAACTAGGTCTTCTATAGCCCACGGTTTTGGGGGTGGATCTGGGGTTCGGCCATGTTATGGGTTAAAAATTGAATGGGGCATGCCAGGGAGGTTAGGGATTGTCTCAGTGTGGTCTACTTAATTTTTTGTGGCTATTTGGGTGGACAAACAAGAGAAATGGTGGGCCAAATTGGTGGGCTATAACCCAAGGTTTCAGGAGTGGTCCAGGGGTCTGGGTATGCTGTCGGCCAAAAATAGACCGAGGTATGCCAGGGATGTTAATGATCTTACCAGTGTGGTTTGTTTAAATTTTTGTGGCCATTTGGTGGACAAACAGGCAAAATGACGTGAATGAGGCATTTTCGGGCTATATCGATGTGTTGTTGCCTACGGTTTCAGGAGTGGGCCCAGGGTTCGGGAGTATTGTGGGTCAAAAATAGACCGAGGTATGACAGGGAGGTTGGGGATCATCCTAGTGAGGTACGTTTAGATTTTTTTGGACATTTGGGTGGACAAATAATGCGAACGGGGTATTTTCGGGCTAAATCGGTGTGCTATAGCCCACGGTTTTGGGGTGGGCCCATGGTCCGGGCGTGTTGTTGGCCAAAAATCAACCTGGGCATGCTAGGAAGGTTGGGATCATCCCAGTGTGTTCTGTTTAAATTTTCGTGGCCATCTGGGTTGACAAATTGGCAAAACGGCACGAATGAGGCATTTTCAGGCCATATCGGTGTGATATAGCCAACGATTTCGGAATGGGCCTGGGGTCTGAGCATGCTGTGGGTCGAATTAATTGAGGCATGCCAGGGAGGTTGGAGATCTTCCCAATGTGTTCCGTTTAAATTTTTGTGGCAATTTGGGTGGACAAACGGGTGAAATAGGTGAACGAGGCATTTTTGGGCCAAATCGGTGTGCTATAGCCCATGATTTTGGGGGTGGTTCTTGGGTCCAGGTAATCTATGGTCCAAAAATTGATCGGGTGTGCTAGGGAAGTTGGGGATCATCCTAGCGTGGTCTGTTTAAATTTTTGTGGCCATTTGGGTAGGCAAACGGGCCAAACGGAGCGAATGAGGCATTTTCGGGCCAAATCAGTGCGCTATTGCCCATGATTTCGGGGGTAGGCCCTGGTTCTAGGTGTGATGTGGGACAAAAACTGATCGGGCTGTGCCATGGAGGTTGGGGATCATCCCAGTATAGTCCGTTTAAATTTTCATGGCCATTTGAGTATTTTGCCTGAAAATGCCCCATTCTCGCCATTTTGCTTGTTTGTCCACCCAAATGAACATAAAAATTTAAACGGACAATACTGGGATGATCCCCAGCCTCCTTGGCACACCTCGATCAATTTTGTACCCACAGCACAATCGGACCCCGGGCCCACTCCCAAAACCGTAGGCTATAGCACACCATTTTGGCTCAAAAATACCCCGTTCGAGCCATTGCGCCCGTTTGTCCACCCAAATGGCCATGAAAAATTAAACGGAACACACTGGGATAATCCCTAACCTCCCTGGAATGCCTCGATCAATTTTTGTTGCATAGCACTCCGGGACCCAGGCACACCCCCGAAACAGTGGGCTATAGCACACTATTTTGCTCGAAAATATCCCGTTCGTGCCATTTCTCCCGTTTATCCTCCCAAATGGCCACAAAAATTTAAACAGACCAGACTGGAATGATCCCCAACCTACCTGACATTCCCAAATTGATTTTTAACCCACAGTAAATCCGAACCCCAAGCCCACTCTGAAAATCATGGGCTATAGCACACCGATTTGGCTAAAAATGCCTCATTTTCCCCGTTATGCCTATTTGCCCACCCAAATGGCCACAAAAATTTAAACGGAACACACTGGGATGATCCCCAACCCCCTAGAATACCCCAGTCAATTTTTGGCCCACAACACACCAGGACCCCGGGCCTACCCTCAAAAATGTGGGATATAGCACATCGATTTGGCTAAAAAATACCCTGTTTGGCTCGTTTGTCCAACCAAATGACCATAAAAATTTAAACCTACTATACTAGGATGATCCTCAACCTCACTGGCACGCCCCGGTCGATTTTTAACCCACAGAACGCCCGGACCCTAGGCCCACCCCCAAAACCATGGGCAATAGCACACCTATTTGCCCATTTGTCCACCCAAATAGCCACAAAAATTTAAACGGACCACACTAGGATGATTCTTAACCTCCCTAGCATGCCCCAGTCAATTTTCGGCCCATAACACACCCGAATCTGGGCACACCCCCAAAACCGTGGGCTATAGTACACTGATTTGGCCCAAAAACTCCCCGTTCACCCCGTTTCGCCAGTTTGTGGACCCAAATGACCACAAAAATTTACATGGACTACCATGGGATGATCCCCAACCTCCCTGACATGCCCTAGTCAAATTTTAGCCCCCAGCTCGCCCGAACCCCGAGCCCATCCCCAAAATCGTAGGCTATAGCACACCGATTTTTCCTGAAAATGCCTTGTTCGAGCTGTTTCACCCGTTTGTTCACCCAAATGGCCATGAAAATTTAAATGGACTGCACTAGGATGATTCCCAACCTCCTCGGCATACCCCGACATATTTTTGACCCACAACATGCCCGGACCTCGGGCACACCCCCAAAATCGGGGGCTATAGCACACCGATTTGGCCCAAAAATGCCCCATTCGCGCTGTTTCACCCGTTTGTCCCCAAATGACCACAAAACTTTAAACGAACCACACTGGGACTATCCCCAACCTCCCTGGCATACCCCAATCAATTTTCGGCCCACAGCACGTCCAGACCCCAAGCCCACTCCAAAAATCGTGGGCTATAGCACACCGATTTGGCCCGAAAATGCCCTATTCGCACTGTTTCTCCCATTTATCCACCCAAATGGCCAAAAAAATTTAAACAAACCACATTGGGATGATCCTTAACCTTCCTGTCACACCTCAATCAATTTTTGACCCACAGCACGCCCGAACCCTAGGTCCACACGCAAAATCATGGGCTATATCACACCAATTTGGCCCAAAAATGCTCCGTTTGTGCTGTTTCACCCGTTTGTTCACCCAAATGGCCACAAAAAATTAAACGGACCACACTGGGATGATCTCCAACCTCTCTAGAATGCCTCGATCAATTTTTGACCCGCAGCACACCCGACCCTCGGGATCACCCCCAAAACTGTGGGCTATAGCACATCGATTTGGCCTTAAAATGTCCCATTCGCGTCGTTTTGACCATTTTTCCACACAAATGGCCACAAAAACTTAAACAGACCATACTTGGACGATCCCTAACTTAGCTGGAACTGCTCCATCAATTTTTGGCCTAATGCACGCGCGTACCCCGGGCCCACCCCAAACCGTGAGCTATAACTTACTGATTTAGCCTAAAAATGACCCATTCAAGCTGTTTTACCCGTTTGCCTATCCAAATGGCCACAAAAATTTAAATGGACACACTGGAATGATCCCCAACCTCCCAGGCACGCCTCAGTCATTTTTCAGCCCACAGAACGCCTGGACCCCGGGCCAACTCCTGAAACCTAGCTGGAAATTCCCGATTGATTTTTGACCTAATGCACGCGTGTACCCTGGGTCCATCCCCAAAACCGTGAGCTATAGCTTATTGATTTGGCCTGAAAATGATCCATTCAAGCTGTTTTACCCGTTTGCCCATCCAAATGGCCACAAAAATTTAAATGGACACACTGGGATGATCCCCAACCTCCCTGGCACGCCTCAGTCATTTTTCAGCCCACTGAACACCTGGACCCTGGCCGACCCTTGAAACCATGTGCTATAACACACTGATATGACCCAAAAATGCCGCATTCGCGCTGTTTCGCCTGTTTGTCCATCCAAATGGTCACAAAAAATTAAACGAACCACACTTGGACGACCCCCAACCTCCATGGCATGCCCCAATTGATTTTCAGCCCACAGCACACCAGGATCCCAAGCCCACCCTCAAAACCGTTGGCTATGGCACCTTGATTTGGCCCAAAAATGCCCCGTTCGCACCGTTTCACCCATTTGCCCACCCAAATGGCCACGAAAATTAAAAATGGACCATACTGGGATGATCCCTAACCTCATGGGCATGCCCCATTTAATTTTTAGCCCATAGCACGCTCGGACCCCAGGCCCACTCTAGAAATTGTGGGTAATAGCACACCGATTTCGCTCAAAAAGTCCCCGTTTGCGCCGTTTTGCTTGTTTGTCCACTCAAATAGCCACAAAAATTTAAATGAACCATACTGGGACAATCTTCAACCTCCCAGGCATGCCCCGATTGATTTTCGGCCCATAGCACGCTCGGACCTTAGGCCCACCCCCAAAACTGCCGGCTATGGCACATCGATTTGGCCTTAAAATGCCCCGTTCGCACCATTTCATTCGTTTGTCCACCCAAATGGCAACAAAAATTTAAACAAACTACACAAGGGTGATGCCCAACCTCGCTGGCATGCCCCGGTCGATTTTTGACCTACAACATACTCGAACCCCTGGCCCACCTCTAAAATCGTGGGCTATAGCACACCAATTTATCCTGAAAATTCCCTGTTCATACCTTTTCGCCCGTTTGTCTACCCAAATGGCCACTAAAATTAAAACAGACCATACTGGGATGATCCCAACCTCCCTGGAATGCCCCGGTAGATTTTGAACCCACAGCACGCCCGAACCCTGGGCCCACCCCCAAAATTGTGGGCTATAGCACACCGATTTAGCCTGAAAATTCCGTATTCACGCTGTTTCGCTCGTTTGTCCACCCAAATGGCCACAAAAATTTAAACGCACCATATTAGGATGATCCTTAACCTCCCTGGCATGCCTCAATTGATTTTTCGCCTACAACACGCTCGAACCCCAGGACCACCTTCGAAACCGTGGGCTATAGCACACCAATTTAGCCCGAAAATGACCTGTTCATACTGTATTGCCCGTTTGAACCCCTAAATGGTCACGAAATAAGAACGGACCACACTGGGATGATTCCTAACATCCCTATCTCATCCCAATCAATTTTTGGCTCATAGCATGCTTGGACCTCAAGCTCACCCCCGAAACCATGGGCTATAGCACACTGATTTTGCTCCAAAATATCCCGTTTGCGTTGTTTCGCCTGTTTATCCATCCAAATGCCACTAAAATTTAAAGCGACTATACTGAGACAATCCCCAACCTCCCTGGCATACCCTGATTGACTTTTGGCCCACAACACACTCGAAACTCGGGTCCACCCCCGAATCTATATGCTATAATAGGTCGATTTAGCCCAAAAATGCCCCGTTCGCATCGTTTCGTTCATTTGTCCACCCAAATGGCCACAAAAATTTAAACGGACCATACTGGGATAATCTCCAACCTCCCTAGCATGCTCGATCAATTTTCAGCGCACACACACCCAGACCTCGACCCCACCCAAAAATTATGGGCTATTGCACATCAATTTGGCTTGAAAATGCCTCGTTCGCGCCGTTTTCTCTGTTTGACCACCCAAATAACCACAAAAATTTTAAAAGACCACACTGAAATGATCCCCAACCTCCCTGGCATGCCCCGTTTGGCTTTCAACCCACAGCACGATCGAACCCTGGGCCCACCCTTGAAATCATTAGCTACAGCACATAGATTTAGGCTGAAAACTCCCCGTTCACGCCGTTTCGCTCGTTTTTCCACACAAATGGCCACGAAAATTAAAACGGATCACACAGAGATGATCCCTAATATCCCTAGAATGTCCTCGTCGATTTTTAGCCAATGTTATGCCCAAAACCTGGGCCCACCCCAAAAACCGTGGGCTATAGCACACCGATTTGGCCGGAAAAAGACCCATTCATGTCGTTTTGATTGTTTGTCCACCCAAATGGCCACAAAAATTTAAATGGATCATACTGGAATGATCTCTAACCTCCCTGGCATATCCCAGTTAATTCTCAGACAACAGCACACCCGGATCCTAAGCCCACCCCCAAAACCGTAGGCTATCGCACACCGATTTGGCCCGAAAATGCCCCATTCATGCCATTTTGCCCGTTTGTCCACCCAAGTGGTAGCAAAAATTTAAGCGGACAACACTAGGATGATCCTCAACCCCACTGGCATGGGTCTATCAATTTTTAGCCCACAGAACACTCGGACCCCAGGCCCACCCCCAAAACTATGGGCTATAGCAAACCAATTTAGCCCAAAAATGCCCTGTTCGCACCGTTTCGCCCGTTTATCCACCCAAATTTCCATGAAAAATTAAAGGATCACACTAGGATGATCCCCAACCTCCCTGGCATACCTCGATCAATTTTCTGCCTACGGCATACCCAGGTCTTGAGCCCACCCTCAAAACCGTAGGCTATAGCACATCGATTTAGTCTAAAAATGCTCCGTTCGCACTGTTTCGCCCGTTTGTCCACCCAAACGACCACGAAAATATAAATGGACCATACTAAAATGAACCCCAACCTCCTTAGCACGCCCCGGTCAATTTTTGGAATATAGCATACCCGAACCCCGGGCCCACCTTCAAAACTATGCTATAGCATATCGATATGGCTTAAAAATTTCCCGTTCGTGATTTTTTTCCCTTTTGTCAACCCAACTAGCCTTGAAAAATAAAATGGACCATCCTAGGACGATAACCCGGACCCACACTCAAAATCGTGTCCTATAGCAAACAGATATGGCCCAAAAATGCCCCGTTCGCGCTGTTTTGCCTATTTGTCCACCCAAATGGCCATAAAATATAAAATAGACTACACTAGGATGATCTCCAACCTCCATGGCATGCCCCTATCAATTTTCATCCCACAACACGCCCGAACCCTGAGCCCACCCCCAAAACTGTGGGCTATAGTACCCCGATTTGGCTCGAAAATGCCCCGTTCATGCCGTTTTGCCTGTTTGTCTATCCAAATAGCCACGAAAAAATAAACGGAACAAATTGGGATGATCCACAACCTTTCTGGCATCCCCCGATCGATTTTAGGCACACAGCATGCCCGTACCTGGGCCCACCCCCGAAATCGAGGGCTATAACACACCAATTTTGCCCGAAAATGCCCTGTTCATGCTGTTTTGCCCATTTGTCCACCCAAATGGCTATGAAAATTTAAACAGACCATACTAGGATGATTCCAACCTCCCTGGAATGTCCCGGTCGATTTTTGACCCACAGAACGCCCGGACCCCTGGCTCACCCCTAAAACCGTGGGCTGTAGCAACTGATTTAGCCTGAAAACTTCCCTTTTGCTCCGTTTTGCTCGTTTGTCCACCAAAATGACCACAAAAATTAAAAAAGACCACACTGGGATTATGCCCAACCACCCTGGCATGCCCCAATCAATTTCGGATATACAGTACGGCCGAACCCCAGGCTCACCCCCGAAATTGTAGGCTATAGCACACCGATTTAGCCTGAAAATGCCCCGTTCGCGCTGCTATGCTTGTTTGTCTACCTAAATGGCCATGAAAATTTAAACGGACTATACTGGGATGATCTCCAACCTCCCTGGCATGCACTGATTGATTTTTGTCTCACAGCACGCTTGGAACCCGGGCCTACCTCTAAAACTGTGCACTATAGCACACCGATTTTGTCCGAAAATGCCCTGTTCGCACTATTTTGCCTGTTTGTCCACCTAAATGGCCACGAATCTTTAAATGGACCATACTAAGATGATCACCAACCTTCCTACCTCGCCATGGTCAATTTTCAACGCACAGAACACCCGAAACTCGGGCCTAACCCTAAAACCGTGGGCTATAGCTCACCGATTTTGCCCTAAATATGTCCCTTTCATGTCGTTTCGCCCTTCTGTCCACCCAAATTGCCACAAAAATTTAAATGGACAACACTGGTATGATCCACAACCTCCCTGGCATGCCTCGATTAATTTTTGACCTACAGCACGCCCGAACCTCAGGTCCACCCCTAAAATCGTGGGCTATAGCACATCGATTTGGCCCAAAAATGCCCCATTCGGGTCGTTTCGCCCATTTGTCCACTAAAATGGCCACTAAAATTTAAACGAACGACACTGGGATAATCTCCTACCTTCCTGGCATGGTCGGTCAATTTTTGGCCCACACACACCCGAACCTCGAGCCCACCCCCAAAACTGTGGGATATAGCACACCGATTTGGCAAGAAAATGCCCCCTTCGCTCCGTTTTGCCCGTTTGTCCACCTAAATAGCCACTAAAATTTATACAGACTACACTAGGATGATACCCAACCTCCATGGAATTGCCCCATCAATTTTTGACCCACAACACGCCGAACCTCGGTCCCAGCCTCAAAACTGTGGGCTATAGCACATCGATTATGCATGAAAACACCCCGTTCACGCCGTTTTGCTCGTTTGTCCACCCAAATAGTCACGAAAATTAAAACGGACCACACTGGGATAATCCCCAACCTCCGTGGCATGCCTCAATAAATTTTTCACCCACAGCACGCTCGGACCTCGGGCCCACCCCCGAAACTATGGGCTATAGCACACTGATTGGGCCCAAAAATGACCCGTTCGCACCGATTTGCCCTTTTGTCCACACAAATGTCCACAAAAATTTAAATGGACAATACTGGGATGATCCCCAACCTCCCTAGCAAATCTCAATTGATTTTTGGCCCACAGCATGCCCGAATACCAAGCCCACCCCTAAAACCGTAGGCTATAGCACATCGATTTGCCCAAAAAGCCCCCATTCACGTAGTTTTGCCCGTTTGTCAACCCAAATGGCCACAAAAATTTAAACGGACAATACTGGGAAAATACCCAATCTCCCTGGCATGGCTCGGTAGAATTTTGGCCCACAACATGCCCGTACCCTGGGCCCACCCCCAAGACCATGGGCTATAGCACACCAATTTGGCCTAAAGGGGATCATCCTAGTGTGGTCCGTTTAAATTTTTTTGGCCATTGGGTGAACAAACGGGTAAAACGGCACGAACGGGGCATTTTTGGGCATAATCGGTGTTCTATAGCCCATGGTTTCGGGGTGGGCTCGGGGTCTGGGTGTGCTGGGGTCAAATATTGTCTAGGGTGTGACAGGGAGGTTAGTAAACATCCCAGTGTGGTCCGTTTAAATTTTGGTTGCAATTTGGATTGATAAACGGGCGAAATGATGCAAACGAGGCATTTTCGGGTCAAATCGGTGTGCCATAACCCACAATTTTGGTGGTGGACCTGGGTTTCGGGCGTACTGTGGGCCAAACATTTACCGGGGTATGCCAAGTAGGTTTGGGATCATCCCAGTATGGTTTATTTAAATTTTCATGACCATTTGGGTAGACAAACGGGCAAAACAGCATGAACGAGGTGTCTTGGGCCAAATCTGTGTGCTATAGCCCACGGTTATGGGGGTGGACCTGGGGTCTGGGCGTACTGTGGGCCAAAAATCAATAGTGGCCTGCCAGGGAGGTTAGGGATCATTCCAGTGGTGTCCATCTAAATTTTTGTGGTCATTTGGGTCGACTAACGTGCAAAACGACATGAATGGGGCATTTTTTGGCCAAATCATTGTGCTATAGACCACGATTTTGGAGGTGGGCCCAAGGTCCGGGTGTTCTGTGGGCCACAAATTGACCAAGACATACCAGGGAGGTTGGGGATCATCCCACTATGGTCCGTTTAAATTTTCATGGCCATTTGGGTCGACAAAAGGGCGAAACAGCTCGAACAGGGCATTTTGGGGACTAATCGGTGTGCTATAGCACAAAATTTTTGGGATGGGCCTGGGGTCCAGGCGTGCTGTGGGCTAAAAATAGACCGGGGCATGCCACAGATGTTGGGGATCATCCCAGTGTGGTCCGTTTAAATTTTTGTGGCCATTTGGGTGGACAAACGGGCAAAACAACATGAGCGAGGCATTTTCTGGCAAAATCAGTGTGTTATAGACAACGGTTTCGGGGGTAGGCCTGGGTCTGAGTGTGTTGTGGGCAAAAAATTGACCGAGGTATGCCAGAGAGGTTGGGTATTATCCTAGTATGGTCCGTTTAAATTTTCTTGGCCATTTGGGTGGACAAACGGGCAAAAAGGTACGAACGGGGCATTTTTGGGCTAAATTGATGTGCTATAGCCTACGGTTTAGGGGGTGCTCCCGAGTTTAGGGCGTGCTGTAGGCCAAAAATTGACCGAGATATGCCAGGGAGGTTGGGGATTGTCCCAATATGGTCCGTTTAAATTTTGTGACCATTTGGGTGGACAAACAGGCAAAACGGCGCGAATGGGGCATTTTTAGGCCAAATCGGTGTGCTATAGCCCACGGTTTTAGGGGTAGGTCCAGGATCCAGACGTACTGAGGGTTGAAAATTGATCGGGGCATGCTAGGGAGGTTGATGATCATTCCAGTATGGTCCGTTTAAATTTTCATGTTCATTTGGGTGGATAAACTGGCGAAACAGTGCGAACGGGGCATTTTTGGGCCAAATCGGTGTGCTATAGCCAACGTTTTCAAGGGTGGGCTTGGGGTCCGAGCGTATTGTGGGCCGTAAATTGACTTAGGCATGCCAGGGAGTTTGGGTATCATCCCAGTGTGGTCCATTTAAATATTTTTGGATATTTAGGTGGATAAATGAGCAAAACGGCGGGAACGGGGCATTTTCTGGCCAAAACGGTGTGCTATAGCCCATGGTTTTGGGGGTGCATCTGGGGTCCGGGCGTGCTGTGAGCCAAAAATTGACTGTTGTGTGCCAAGGAGGTTGGGGATCATCCCATTATGGTCTGTTTAAATTTTTGTGACCATTTAAGTGGACAAACGTGCAAAACGGCACGAATGGGGCATTTTCGGGCCAAATCAGTATTGTATAGCCCACAGTTTTTAGGGTGGGCCTAGGGTCCAATTGTGCTGTATGCTAAAAATCAACCGGGCCATGCCATGGAGATTGGGGATCGTCCCAGTATGGTTCATTTATATTTTCGTGGATGGGTGAAACGGTGCAAATAAGGCATTTTTGGGCCAAATTTGTGTGCTATATCCTACTATTTTGGGGGTGGACCCAAGATCCGAGTATACTGTGGGCCAAATATTGGTCGGGGCATGCCTGGGTGGTTGGGGATTGTCCCAGTATAACCCGTTTAAATTTTTGTCGCCATTTAGGTGGATAAACAGGCGAAACAGTGTCAATGGGGCATTTTCAGGCCAAATTGGTGTGTTATAGCCCACGATTTTGGGGTGGGCCTGGGGTACAAGCGTGTTGTGGGCTGAAAATCAACCAGGGCATGCCAGAGAGGTGGGGGATCATCCCGGTATGGTCTTTTTAAATTTTATAGCCATTTGGGTAGACAAACGGGTCAAGCGACGAGAACGGGGAATTTTTTGGCCAAATTGGGGTGCTATATCCTACGATTTAAAGGGTGGGCCCAGGGTCTAGCCGTGTTGTCGGTCAAAAATCGACTGGGGCATTCCAGGGAGGTGAGGATTGTCCCAGTATGGTCTATTTAAATTTTTGTGGCCATTTGGGTGGATAAAGTGGTAAAACGGTGCGAATTGGGCATTTTTGGGCTAAATTGGTGTGCTATTGCCTACGATTTTTGGGGTAGGCCTGGGGTACGGGTGTGCTGTTGGCCTAAAATTGACAAAGGCATGCCAGGGAGGTTGGGATCATCCCAGTCTAGTCCGTTTAAATTTTTGTGGCCATTTGGGTGGACAAACGGGCAAAACGACACGAACGTGATAGTTTTAGGCCAAATCAATGTGTTATAGCCACCTGTTTTGGGGGTTGCCCGGAGGTTCAGGCGTACTGTGGGTCAAAAATTGATCGGGGCATGCCAGGGAGGTTAGGGGTCATCCCAGTGTGGTCCTTTTAAATTTTTGTGGCCATTTAGGTGGACAAACGGGCGTAATGGAGCAAATGGGGCTTTTTTGGGCCAAATCGGTGTGCTATAAGCCACGGTTTTAGGGGTGGGATCGGAGTCTGGGTGTGTTGTGGGCCAAATATCAATCGAGGCATGCCAAGGAGGTTAAAGATTATCCCAGTATGGTATGTTTAAATTTTTGTGGCCATTTGGGAGGACAAACAAGCGAAACAGCACGAATGTGGCATTTTTGGGCAAAATTGGTGTGCTATAGCCCACGATTTTGGGGGTGAGCTTTGGGTTTGGGCGTGATGAAGGCCAAAAATCGATCGGACCATGCTAGGAAGCTTGGCGATTATCCCAGTGTAGTTCGTTTAAATTTTTATGGCTATTTGAGTGGACAAAAGAGCGTAATGGAGCGAACTTCAGGCCAAATAATTGGGATATAGCCCACAGTTTCGGGGGTGGGCCTAGGGTACGGGCGTGCTGTGGGACGAAAATCAACCAAGGCATGCCAGGGAGGTGGGGGATCATCCCAGTGTAGTTCGTTTAAATTTCTGTTGCCATTTGGGTGGAAAATGGGTGAAACGACATGAAAGAGTCATTTTCAGGAAAAATCAATGTGTTATTGCCCACGATTTTAGGGTGGACCCGTCGTACGGGCGTGTTACAGGCCAAAAATAAATTGGGGCATTTTAGGGAGGTGGGGATTATCCTAGTATGGTTCGTTTAATATTTTGTGGCCATTTGGGTGGACAAAGGGGCAAAACGATGTGAACGGGGCATTTCGGGCTTAATTGGTGGGCTATTGCCCACGATTTTGGGGGAGGGCCTGAGGTCCGGGTGTGCTGTGGGATGAAAAATCAATTGGGGCATACCAGGGAGGTTGGGGATCATCCCAGTGTTGCCCTTTTAAATTTTTGTGGCCATTGGGTGGACAAATAGGCAAAACGGTACGGATGGGGCATTTTCAGGCAAAATCGATGTGCTATAGCCCACGATTTCAGGGGTGGACCCCAGTTTTAGGTGTGCTGGGCCCAAAAATAGACCATTGCATGACAGGAAGGTTAGTGATCGTCGTAGTGTGGTCCACTTAAATTTTCGTTGCCATTTGGGTTGATAAACAGGAAAAAATACGTGAATGAGGTATATTTGGGACAAATCGGTGTGCTATAGCCCATGGTTTTGGGGGTGGGCCTGGGTTCTGGGCGTGCTGTGGGTGAAAAATCTACTGGGATATGCCAGGGAGGTTGTGGATCGTTCCAGTATGGTTCATTTAAATTTTTGTGGCCAAATCAGTGCGCTATAGCCTACGGTTTCAGGGGTAGCCTCGGGATGCAATGGGCCAAAAGTCGATTGGGGCATACCAATAAGGTGGGGATCATCCCATTATGGTCCATTTAAATTTTTGTGGATATTTGGGTGGACAAAGGGGCAAAATAGAGCGAATGGGGCATTTTCTGGCCAAATCAGTGCGCTAATGCCCACGGTTTTGAGGGTGGGCCTGGGGTACGGGCGTGCTGTTGATCAAAAATCAATCGATACATGCCATATAGGTTGAAAATCATCCCAGTGTGGTACATTTAAATTTTCGTGGCTATTTGGGTGGAAAAATGGGCGAAATGGTGCAAACGAGGCATTTTTTAGCGAAATCAATATGCTCTAGCCGACGATTTTAGGGGTAGGCCCGAGGTTCGGGCGTTCTATGGGCCAAAAATCGACTGAGGAATGCCAGGGAGGTTTGTGAGCATCCCAGTATGGTTTGTGTAAATTTTTGTGGCAACTTAGGTGGACAAACGGGCGAGAGAGCACAAACAAAGCATTTTAGGGCCAAATCTGTGTGCTATTGTCCACGATTTTGATGGTGAAGCTAGGGTCCGAGCGTGTTGTGGGCTGAAAATTGATTTAGGCATGCCAGGAAGGCTGGGGATCATCCCAGTGTTGTCCGTTTAAATTTTCGTGGCCATTTGGATGGAAAAACTAGTGAAATGGCACGAATTGGGCATTTTCAGGCCAAATCGATGTGCTATAGCCCATGATTTTGGGACTGGGCCTGGGTTCGGGCGTTCTGTATGCCTAAATTCGACCGGGGCATGCTAGGGAGGTTGGGGATAGTGCTTGTGTGGTCTGTTTAAATTTTTGTGTTCATTTGGATGTACAAACGGGCTAAACAGCGGAAATGGCCATTTTCGAGACTAATCATAGTGCATTGGCCCCCAGTTTTGAGGGCGGGCCTGGGGTCCGAATGTGTTGTGGCCTAAAAATTGACCGAGGCATTCTAGGGAGGTTGGGGATCATTCTAGTATGGTCCATTTATATTTTCGTGGCCATTTGGATGGACAAATAGAGGAAACAACGTGAACGGGGCAGTTTCTTACCAAATCAGTATGTTATAGCCTACGATTTTTGGGGTGGGCCCAGGGTACGGAAGTTTTATGGGATGAAATTGACCAGGGCATGCCAGGGTAGTTGGGGATCGTCCCTGGTTCGTTTAAATTTTTTTGGCCATTTGGGTGGACAAACGGGCTAAACGGCGCGAACGAGGCATTTTTGGACCAAATCGGTGTGCTATAGACAGTAATTTTGGGGGTTGGCCTGGGTCTAGGCGTTCTATGGTCCAAAACTACTTGGGCATCCTAGGGAGGTTGGAGATCATCGCAGTGTGGTTAGTTTAAATTTTTATGGCCATTGGGTGGACAAACGAGCAAAATGAAATAAATGGGGCCTTTGTGGGCCAAATCAATGTGCTATAGCCCATGGTTTCAAGGGTGGGCTCGGGGTCCGATGTGCTGGGGTTGAAAATTGTCTAGGGCGTGATAGGGAGGTTAGTGATCATCCCAGTATGGCCTGTTTAGATTTTTGTGGCCATGTGGGTTGATAAATGGGCAAAACGATGCGACCAGGGAATTTTTGAGTTAAATCGATATGTAGCCCACGGTTTTGGGGGTGGACCTGGGGTCCGGGCATGCTGTAGGTCAAAAATTGACCGGGGCCTGGGGTCTGGGCGTGCTGTGGGGCAGAAATCGACATGGGAATGCCAGGTAATTTGGGGATCGTCCCAGTGTGGTCCTTTTAAATATTTGTGTCCATTTGGGTAGACTAACATGTGAAATAGCATAAATGGGGTATTTTCAAGCTAAATCGTTGTGGTATAGCCCACAGTTTCGGGGGTCGGCTCAGGGTCCGAGTGTGTTATGGGCCAAAAATTGACTGAGACATGCCAGGGAGGTTGGGGATCGTCCTAGTGTGGTCCGTTTAAATTTTTGTGGCCATTTGGGTTGCCAAAAGGACAAAACGGTGCAAACGGGGCATTTTCGGGATAAATCGGTGTGCTATAGCCCATGTTTTTTAGGGTGGGATGGGGTTCGAGCGTGCTATAGGCTAAAAATCAACCAAGTCTTGCCAAGGAGGTTGGGGATCATCGCAGTGTGGTCTTTTTAAATTATGGCCATTTGGGTGGACAAACAGATAAAATAGCGCCAACGGGGCAATTTCTGGCCAAATCAGTGTGCTATAGCACATGGTTTCGGGGTTAGGCCCGGGTCTGAGCATGCTGTTGGTCAAAAACTGATCGAGACATGCCAGGGAGGTTGGGTATTATCCCAGTGTAATCTGTTTAAATTTTTTTGGCTATTTGTGTGGACAAATGGGTGAAACGGTGCGAACGGCAAATGTTAAGGCTAAATCGGTGTGTTATAGCCCACGGTTTCGGTAGTAGGCCCCGGGTCCGGGAGTACTGTGGGACGAAGATAGATCGGTGCAAGACAGGGAGGTTGAAGATCATCCCAGTATAGTCTATTTAAATTTTCGTGGCCATTTGGGTGGACAAACGGGTGAAACGGCGGATGGGGCATTTTTGGCCTAAATCGGCGTGCTATAGCCCACAGTTTCATGGGGTGGCCTGGGATCCAAGCGTGTTGTGGGACAAAAATCTATTTGGGCATGCTAGGGAGGTGGGGATCATCCCAGTGTGGTCCGTTTAAATTTTCGTCGACATTTGGGTGGACAAAGGAGCAAACCAATGTGGATGGGGCATTTTCAGGCCAAATCGGTGTGCTATTGCCCACGATGTCAAGGGTAGGCCTGGGGTACAAGTGTGCTGTTGGCCGAAAACCAACCGAGGAATACCAGGGAGGTTGGGAATCATCCCAGTCTAGTTCATTTAGGTGGACAAACGGGCAAAATGGCGCGAATGGGGCATTTTCTAGCCAAAACGGTTTGCTATAACCCACGGTTTTGGGGGTACGTCTGGGGTTCGGGCATGCTGTAGTAAAAAATTGATCGAGATATGCTAGGGAGGTTGGGGGTCGTTTAGGTGGATAAACATGAGAAATAGTATGAATGGGGTATTTTTAGGCAAAATCAGTGTGCTATAGCCCACATTTTTGGGTATGGGCACGGGGTCCGAATGTGCTGTGGCGAAAAATCAACCAGGGCATGCCAGGGAGATTGGGGATCATCTCATTATGGTTCATTTATATTTTCGTGGCCATTTGGGTGGAAAAACGAGTGTAACAGCGCGAATGAGGCATTTTCGGGCTAAATTAGTGTGCTATATCCCATGATTTTTGGGGTGGGCCTAGGGTCCGGGCGTGCTGTGGGCTAAAAATTAATCGGGGCATGGAAAGGAGGTTGTGGATTATCCAAGTGTTGTCCGTTTAATTTTTTGTGGCCATTTACATGGACAAACAGGCAAAATGGTGCGAATGGGACATTTTTAGGCCAAATCGATGTGCTATAGCCCACAATTTTGGGTGGGCCTGGGGTATGGGCGTGCTGTGGGCTGAAAATCAATTGGGTCATGCCAGGTAGGTTGTGGTTCATCCCAGTGTGGTCCGTTTAAATTTTTGTGGCCATTGGGGTGGACAAACGGGTAAAACAGCCGTGCTATGGGCTGGAAATCGATCGGGACATGATAGGGAGGTGGGGATTGTCCCAGTGTGGTCCGTTTAAATTTTTGTGGCTATTTGGTGGACAAAGGGACAAAATAGTACAACCGGGGCATTTTCAGACTAAATTGGTATGCTATTTCCCATTCTTTTGGGGGTGGGCCCAGGGTACGGGTATGCTGTTGGCCTAAAACTAACCGGGGTATGCCAGGGAAGTTGGGGATCATCCCAGTCTAGTCCGTTTAAATTTTTATGGTCATTTGGGTGGACAAACGGGCAAAACGGCACAAATATAGCATTTTTGGGCTCAATCGGTGTGCTATAGCCACCGGTTTTGGGGGTTGGACCAGGGTTCGAAAGTGATATGCTTTAAAAATCGATCGAGGTATGCCAGGAAGGTTAGGATCATCCCAGTGTGATCTTTTTAAACTTTTGTGGCCATTTAGGTGGACAAATTGGTGTAATGAAGCGAACGGGGCATTTTTGGGCCAAATCGGTGTGCTATAGCCCATGGTTTTAGGGGTGGGCCCAGGGTACGAGCGTACTGTAGGTCAAAAATTGATCGGAGCATACCAGGGAGGTTAATGATCATCCCAGTGTGGTAAGTTTAAATTTTTGTGGCCATTTAGGGGGATAAATGGGAGAAACAACACGAACGTGGCATTTTAGGGCTAAATCGATGTGCTATAGCCCACGATTTTGGGGTGGGCTCGGGGTTTGGGTCTGATGTAGGCTAAAAATCTATCAAGGCATGTCAGGAAGGTTGGGGATTATCCCAGTGTAGTCCATTTAAATTTGCGTTGCTATATGGGTGGACAAAAGGGCATAACAGAGCGAATGGGGCCTTTTTGGGCCATTTTGGTGTACAATAGCCCACAGTTTTGGGGGTGGGATCCGGGTTCGGGCATGCTGTGGGATGAAAATCGACCGACGCATGCCAGGGAGGTTGGGAATCATCATTTTGGTCCGTTTAAATTTTCATTGCCATTTGGGTGGACAAAGGGGTAGAACAGGGCATTTTCAGGCTAAATCGGTGTGCTATTGCCTATGGTTTCGGAGGAGGGCCTGGGGTATGGGCGTGTTGTTGGCCTAAAATTGACCAGGGCATGACAGGGAGGTTGGACGAACGTGGCATTTTTTGGCCAAATCGGTGTGCTATAGCCATCGGGTTTGGGGGTGGGCCCGGGGTTCGGGAGTGCAGTAGGTCAAAAATCAATCGAGGTTTGCATGGGAGGTTGAGGATCATCCTAGTATTGTCTTTTAAAACTTTTGTGGCAATTTGGGTGGACAAAAGGGCGTAACAAAGCGAACAGAGCCTTTTTGGGCCAAATCGGTGTGCTATGGCCCACGGTTTTAGGGGTGCGCCCAGGGTTGGTCGAACTATGGGCCAAAAATCAATTGAGACATGCCAGGGAGGTTAGAGATCATCCCAGTGGGGTACGTTTTAATTTTTGTGTCCATTTGGAAGGACAAAGGGGCAAAACAGCACGAACGTGGCATTTTCGAGCTAAATCAGTGTGCTATAGCCCATGGTTTTGGGGGTGGGCTCGGGGTTTGGGTGTGCTGTAAGCTAAATATCAATTGGGGCATGTCAGGGAGGTTGGGGATCATCCCATTGTGGTCCGTTTAAATTTTTGTAGCTATTTGGGTGGACAAAAGGGCGTAACGGAGCGAACGGGGCCTTTTCGGGCTAAATCGGTGTGCTATAGCCCACGGTTTTGGGGGTGGGCCTAGGGTTCGGTCGTGTTGTGGTCCAAATATCAATCGGGGCATGCCAGGGAGGTTGGAGATCATCCAATATGGTCTGTTTAAATTTTCGTGGCCATTTGGGTGGACAAATGGGCGAAACAGCATGGACGAGGCATTTTTGGGAAAAATCAGTATGCTATTACCCACAATTTTGGGGGTGGGCTCGAGGTACGAGCGTACAGCGGGCCAAAAATTAATTGGGGCATGTCAGGGAGGTCGGATTATCCTAGTGTGGTCTGTTTAAATTTTTATGGCTATTTGGGTGGACAAAGGGACAAAATAGTGCGAACGGGGCATTTCGATCTAAATCGGTGTGCTATAGCCCACAATTTAAGGGGTGGGTCGGGGGTTCGGGCATGCTATTGGACGAAAAATTGATCGAGGCATGCTAGGGAAGTTGGGGATCATCCCAGTATTTTCCGTTTAAATTTTTGTGGCCATTGGGTGGAGAAACGGGCAAAACGGCACGAACGAGACATTTTCAGGAAAAATCGATGTGCTATAACCCACGATTTTGGGGGTGGGTCCGGTGTTCGGGTGTGCTGGGGCTAAAAATTGACCAGGGCATGACAGGGAGGTTAGTGATCGTCATATTGTGGTCTGCTTAAATTTTTGTGGCCATTTTGGTTGACAAACAGGTGAAACGGCGCGAACGGGGCATTTTTAGGTCAAATCGGTGTGCTATAGCCCACGGTTTCAGGAGTGGGCCGGGGGTTTGGGCATGCTGTGGGACAAAAATCAACTGAGGCATGCCAGGGATGTTGGGGATCATCCTAGTCTTGTCCGTTTAAATTTTCATGGCCATTTGGGTGGACAAACGGGCGAAATAGCATGAATGAGGCATTTTCGGGCCAAATCGGTGTGCTATAGCCCATGGTTTTGCTGGTGGACCTAGGGTATGGGCGTGCTGTAGGACAAAAATTGATTGAGTTCTGCCAGGGAGGTTGGGGTCGTCCCAGTGTGTTTCATTTAAATTTTTGTGCCCATTTGGGTGGACAAATGGGTGAAACGGTTGGATCGGGGCATTTTCGGGCCAAATTAGTGTGCTACAGCCCTTGGTTTCAGGGGTGGGCTCGGGATCCGAGCATACTATAGGCTGAAAATTGATTGGGGCATGCCAAGGAGTTGAGGACAAACGGGAAAAATGGTGTGAACGGGGCGTTTTCAGGCCAAATCAATGTGCTATGTCCCACAGTTTTAGGACTGGGCCCGGGTTCGAGCATTATGTAGGAAGAAAATTGATCGGGGCATACCAAGGAGGTTGGGATCATCCCAGTATGGTCTATTTAAATTCTCGTGTCCATTTGGGTGGACAAACGAGCAAAATAATGGAAACGGGGTATTTTCGAGCCTAATGGGTGAGCATAAGCCCCCAGTTTTAGGGGTGGGCCCAGGGTCCGAGCGTGATGTGGGACAAAAATTGTTCGAGGCATGCCAGGGAGGTTGAGGATAATCCCAGTGTAGTCCATTTAAATTTTCGTGACCATTTGGGTGGACAAACGGGGGAAACGGCACGAGCGAGGCATTTTCGAGCCAAATTGGTGTGTTATAGCCTACGTTTTAGGGGTCGGCTTGGGATCCGAAAGTGCTATGGGCCAAAAATCGACCAGGACATGCTAGAGAGGTTGGGGATCATCCCAGTATGGTTCGTTTAAATTTTTATGGCCATTTTATTGGACAAACGGGCCAAACGGCTCGAACGAGGCATTTTTGGGCCAAATCGATGTGCTATATAGTCCACAGTTTTGGGGGTTGGCCTGGGTCTGGGCGTTCTATGGGCTAAAAATTGATCGGGGCATCCCAGGGAGGTTAAGGATCATTCCATTGTGGTCCGTTTAATTTTTTGTGGCCATTGGGTGGACAAGCGGGCGAAACGGCACGAACGGGCATTCTTGGGCCAAATCGTTGTGCTATAGCCCATGGTTTAGGGGGTGGGCTGGGGTTCCAATATGCTGGGGTTAAAAATTATCCATGGCATGACACAGAGGTTAGTGATCATCCTATTGGGGTCCGTTTAAATTTTCGTGGCATTTGGGTTGACAAACGGGCAAAACGATGCAAACGGGGCATTTTTCGGTCAAATCGGTGTGCTATAGCACACAGTTTTGGGGGTGGTCCCGGGGTTCGGGCGTGTTGTGGGCCAAAAATTGACTGGGGCATTCTAGGCAGGTTGGGATCGTCTCAGTGTGGTCCGTTTAAATTTTTATGACCATTTGGCTGGACAAACGGGCAAAATGGCATGAACGAGGCATTTTAGGGCCAAATCGGTGTGTTATAGCCCACGGTTTTGGCAGTGGGCCTGGGTTCTGGGCGTGCTGTGGACCAAAAATTGACAGAGGCGTACCAGGGAGGTTGGGGATCCTCCCTGTATGGTCCGTTTAAATTTTTGTGGCCATTTGGAAACAGCATGAACGGAGAATTTTCAAGCTAAATTGCTATGCTATAGCCCACGATTTTGGGGGTGGGCCCGAAGTTCGGGTGTGCTGTGGGCCAAAAATTGATTGAGACATGCCAGGGAGGTTAGGGATCATCCCAGTGTGGTTTGTTTGAATTTTCGTGGCTATTTGGGTTGAAAAAATAGCAAAACGACGCGAATGGGGCATTTTTAGGCCAAATCGGTGTGCTATAGCCCATGGTTTTGGGGATGGGCCCGGGGTTCGGGCGTCCTGTGGGTCAAAAATTGACCGGCCCATGCCATGGAGGTTGAGGATCATCCCAGTATGGTCCGTTTAAATTTTTGTTGCTATTTGGGTGGACATACGGGTGAAACAGCGTGAACGGGGCTCTTTCGGGCCAAATCAGTGTGCCATAGCCCATGGTTTACGGGTTAGGCCCGGGTCCGAGCATGCTATAGGATAAAAATTGACTGAAGCATGCCAGGGTAGTTGGGTATCTTCCCAGTGTGGTCCTTTTAAATTTTCATGGACATTTGGGTGGACTAATATGAGAAACGGCACGAACGGTGCATTTTCGGGCCAAATCGCTGTGCTATATCCCACTATTTCGAGGGTGGTCCTGGGGTTCGGGTGTGCTGTGGGCCAAAAATTGATCGAGATATGCCAGGGAGGTTAGGGATCGTCCAGTGTGGTCCTTTTAATTTTTCGTGGCCATTTGGGTCAACAAAAGGGCAAAACGGCGTGAACGGGGCATTTTCAGGCCAAATCGGTGTGCTTTTGCCCACGATTTCGGGGGCGGGCCCAGGGTATGGGCGTGCTGCGGGCCAAAAATTGACTGAGGCATGCAAGGGAGGATGAGGATCATCCCAGTGTGGTCCGTTTAAATTTAAAAGGCACGAATGGGAAATTTTCGAGCTAAATCGTTGTGCTATTGCCCAAGATTTCGGTGGTTGGCCCAGGGTTCAAGCGTGCTGCGGGCCACAATAGACTGGGACAAGCCAAGGAGGTTGAAGATTATCCCAGTATGGTTCGTTTAAATTTTCGTGGCTATTTGGATGGACAAACGGGTGAAACGGTACAAACGGGGCATTTTCAGGCTAAATCAGTGTGCTATAGCCCACGGTTTTAGGGGTTGGCCCAGGATCCGGGTGTGTTGTGGGACAAAAATTGATCAGGGCATGTCAGGGAGGTGTGGATCATCTCAGAGTGGTCCGTTAAATTTTCATGGATATTTGGGTGGACAAAGGAGCAAAACAATGCGAATGGGGTATTTTCGGGCTGAATCGGTGTGCTATTGCCCACAATTTCGAGGGTGGGCCAGGGGTACAGGCGTTACATTGGCCGAAAATTGATCGGGGCATGCCAGGGAGGTTGGGAATCATCCCAGTGTGGTCCGTTCAAATTTTCGTGGTCATTTAGGTGGACAAACGGGCTAAATGGCGTGAATAGGGCATTTACTGGCCAAAACGGTGTGCTATAGCCCACAGTTTTTGGGGTGCATCTGGGGTCCGAGCATATTGTGTGCCAAAAATTGATCGGGGAATACTAGGGTGGTTAGGGGTCATGCCAGTGTGGTCTGTTTAAATTTTCGTAGCCATTTAGGTGGACAAACGTGCAAAACGGCATGAATGGGGCATTTTTTGGCCAAATCGGTGTGCTATAGCCCACAGTTTTGGGGTGGGCCCATGGTCCGAAGGTGCTGTGGGCTAAAAATTAATCGAGGCATGCCAGGGAGATTGGGGATCGTCCCAGTATAATTTGTTTATATTTTCGAGGCTATTTAGGTGGACAAACGGGTAAAACGGCGCGAATGAGGCATTTTTAAACCAAATCGGTGTGCTATATCCCCTGGTTTTGGGGGTGGGCCTAGGGTCCGGGCGTGCTGTGGGATGAAAATTGATCGGGGCACGCCAGGGAGGTTGGGTATCATCTCAGTGTTGTCTGTTTAAATTTGAATAGCCATTTAGGTGGATAAATGGGCAAAATGGTGCGAATAGGGCATTTTTGGGCTATATCGGTGTGCTATAGCCCACGATTTTGGGGTTGGGTTGGGGTACGAGTGTGCTGTGGGTAGAAAATTAACCGGGGCGTGCCAGGGAGGTTGGGGATCCTCTCAGTGTAGTTCGTTTAAATTTTTATGGCCATTTGGGTGGACAAATAGGTGAAACAGCGAGAATGGGAAATTTTGGGCCAAATTAGTGTGCTATATCCGACGGTTTTAGGGGTGGGCCTGTGGTCTGGCCGTGCTGTGGGCTAAAAGTCGACTTGGGCATGACAGGGAGGTGGGGATTATCCCAGTGTGGTCCGTTTAAATTTTTTTGGACATTTAGGGGGACAAAGGGGAAAAATGGTGCCAATGGGGCATTTTTGGGCCAAATCGGTGTGCTATTGCCCACAGTTTTGGGGGTAGGTCTGGTGTGCGGGCGTACTGTTGTCCTAAAATCAACCGATTCATGCTAGGGAGGTTGGGGACCATCCCAGTCTAGTCCGTTTAAATTTTTGTTGCCATTTGGGTGGACAAACAGGGAAAATGGTACGAATGTGGCATTTTTAGGCAAAATCGATATGTTATAGCCACCAGTTTTGGGGGTGACCCCGGAGTTCGGGCGTACTGTGGGTCAAAATTCAATTGGGGCATGCCAAAGAGGTTAGAGGTCATCCCAGTATGGCCCCTTTAAATTTTTGTGGCAATTTGGGTGGACAAATGGGCGTAATAGAGAGAACGTGGCATTTTTGGGACAAATCGGTGTGCTATAGCCCACGGTTTTGGGGGTGGGTCTGGGGTCCGGGC
>NW_025891817.1:0-7818 GCF_002878395.1 Capsicum annuum
GTTTTAATTTTTTTACTGTTGGGCCAGGCCCGACCCGGCCACTTAGATCTTCCACTTGTGTCGGTAACTGTGCTTCCAGTTTCTTCATGTTTTCTTCCATAATTTTATACCTTATCTCTGTAATAGTCATGGTGGCCAGGGTCGTGCTTTGATGCCACTTGTAATGCTCTTACAAATTGAACAATCGAATTATCAAAAGGGAATTTTATTAATAACGAAACGGGTTACAAATTGCCTCAACCAACTGATATAAGTAATGACTAATCGTAACTAATCAATTACAGTAGCCATGGATGACTTCATGAAATTCGAATACCTGCAATGGTGTTTTCAGAATTGTGGGTTAGAATGAGGAAAAAGGAGAAGATTAGGCAAGGAGAAATTAGAGAGAGAAAGTAGTGAGAGGAATACCAATTCAGTAACTGCCTTCTCCAGCTGGCTAATCAGGTATTTAACAACCTACAACTAACTATAGAACCGATCTCGGCCCTCTATTTGGTTTAATGATCTTTTAATCTTGATTGTCGATTTTATTCCACTTGTAAAGTAACTTCAGCTCTCAGCCAACCATGTGTCACCTTATCCCTTTTATTATTGAATCTAAAAATCCCCAAATTCCATCAAAATTCCCAATTCACAACCCTAAATGCTACTCTTAACTCATAACAGTTTGGTTCCTATAGTTGTATATTCCCTCTAAAAATTTGTTCATTTTTGTACTGATAATGTATGCATACATGCCTTTTGTTATGCTGCCTGAAGTCCTAGGCTTCACATTCCCTAACCGAAGCAATCCTTGACACTATTGTTTTTAAATGGACTTTTTGAATTGTATCTTTTTGTGTTGCTGCATTTAGATTGGGATTAATTTTAATATGGAAATAGCATGACATGTAAACATGTGATGTAAACAATACAACCCACATATGCAACCAAACACTTGGCAATCATATAATACCTATGGGTAAATAATATATGCGTAAGCTAACAAAATATTTCAATGTTGGGCCCATGCTAGCACGGGCCATCACTGCCTAGTATGTATGTATATATATATATATATAATGTTGTGCATTGTTTTTTACTGGATTTTGGATCATGGATCATGACATTATTTTCATCCTTTATCCCTGAGTTACATACTAGTGTTCAATCTACTAACCGTCTTCAAACGCTGTATCTCCATGCAATTCAAGGTCTGTAGGCAAGTCTATCTTTCCTTCATAGTGACTAGGTGTTCTTGGTTAAATTTAGAGTTGAGTTGAAGTGGCGAGCTTCCATCCATTCAAAAGACTTTATTTCATGTATTAGTCCTTATGTCTTAGACTATATTTCAGTTTTGTTTTGGCTATGGTCGGGTGCATGTCCCAACCTATTATTGATACTTAGTTTTGATAGAGGCTTTGTGGATACTGTGGACATGGATACTATGGTTGGTTTGGATATTAATTTTATATAGACTTTTGAGTTCATACTTCATATATTGCTTTATATTAGTATTCATCCTCTGCTAGGCATTCTTGATTGCATTGGAATAGGATCAAGGGGCGGTCTCCGGTCCTCGGTGGACTTGATACCCGTCACAGTCAGGCCCTGATTTGGGTTGTGACATTTAGTTATTTTCAAATTTCAAAATTTGGTATGCAATTCTATGGGTCTAGATTCTAGAATCAGTATATAAGTTTTCTGAGCAAATGACATGATGAAATATTTTACATAGATTCAAATTATATATAAAGACTTAAGAATGAAGAGATGTCACAATTGTCACACAAGGAGACCTCTTAACTCTATCATCCAGAAAAATATTCAGTGGGCCTAATTTATTGCATTGACCTCAAGTGCCATTTTTCATGAGGTATGCACTGATGTTGATCCATGAACTGGGGGAGGGGTATATTTGTTTGTGTTTACATTGATACAAATTCACTTTTCATGAGCTATGCACCGATAATATTCCTCATGGGTTCGACCCCAACCTTGCTGAGTTCTATATTTAATTCAGTGATCGCTTTACACTTTCTTGGAGGTGTAATTTGGGCGTCATAAATTTTAGCATCTTTGTCGGGAGTACGATTGCGAATTGATTGATCGAGTTTGTTAAAGTTTGTTTCATTTGTTGATTTCTAATTTTCTACTATTTCTAAGACATACATCAGTGCAAGCCCAGTACTCGGAGTCAAGGTAACCCCTGATTCCATTTGATCCCGAACTTGAACGAACCTTATGACAGAATCATAAGATGGAGAGAGAAGAAACTTATGATCAAGGAGCCCTGCGTGAAGGGTTTCGTGATGACCCAATAACATTGAATCAACCACCTCCATATGGTGTTCATGAAATTATAGAATAGGTCACTGTTCGTAATGATCGAAGAAAATTCTAGGTAAACACCTGCCCATCGAGCAACTATGGAGAAAAGGTCTAGACATGAGGAGAAAGAACGTCGAGCAGCATTTGACAGATATAGAATTACAAATAAAGAGGTCAACAACCCATTCAGTAGTACTTGCCAGTGTATAATGATCTAGATGAGGATTTAGGGTATGTTGAACCAATTGAGCAAGCACAATGATCTTGTTGCTGAACTTAAAATGAGAGTTTGTTGGTTTGCCTATGGATGATGCAAACTTGTACCTTATGAACTTTGTGGGGATTTGCACTTCATACAATCTGCCTAGGGTGAGTCAAGAAGCTATACGACTGAGGCTATTCCCATTCTCTCTGATAGGAGAGGCGACTTTGTCGTTAAGATAGTTGCCTCATGGGTCTATTACCGTTTGAATGAGTTGAGGATGCATTTTTTGGACCAATTCTTTCTGCCCTATAAAGCATTATAATTTAAGGATAAGATCTACAGTTTCAGACAGTAAAATTCAGAGGAACTATATGATACATAGTTGAGGTTTAAGAAGAAGCTGATGAATGTTCCAAAACACAAAATTATGAAGAGGAACTTGCTTTAGATATTCTACAGAGACTTGGATACAAATACCAAGGTTGTAAGAGCTTTCATGAGTCGTTGTTGGGATCAGGCTTTGGAAATCTTAGAATGGATCACAAAAACCAAACGAGGATGGCATACTCGGAAGGTAGATAGAAATAGAATAAAAAAAATTATAAGAGAGGTTTTGATTTGTCACTGGAGTTCATAAAGTTTACCTTTTAAGATTTTTTATACCGACTTAAAGAGGGTGTTTTGTAGTCTCTACATTTCAAGCCGTCTCTTGCTTTGCAGATGGGACTGGAAAATGAATTGGACACTTTATGTGGGCAATCATACGGCGCAAAGCAATATCATATGGTTGGTATCCACAGGCCATATGTAAAGGGCAATGTTCGTTCTTCTACTCGTCAGTGTACCTCTTGTCTTCATTTGGGCTAGTGCAGGGCGAATTCTTGTATTATTGGGACAAGATCTGAAAATAGCAGCCGATGCAGGAAGTTATGAGCGCAATATGATTCCAACTATTTATGCGTATGGGTTTATTCTGTGTCATATTAGATTTCTGCAAGCACAAAACATTGTGCTACCAATGATGTTCAGTACCGGAATCACTACTTTGCTTCATATATTCACTTGTTGGATTCTGGTCTTTAAATCTGGCTTAGGCAACAAAGGTGCTGCTCTGGCTAATGCCATATCCTACCGGATTAATTTCTTGTTGCTAGCCACGTATATGTCAGAATATCACCTTCCTGCAAAAGCACTTGGACCGGATTTTCAAAAGAGGCGTTTCATTATACTTGGAAATATCTAAAACTTGCCATTCCATCAACTGCTATGTTCTGGTAGTGTTCTTAGTTTTTGTAGTATAACTTTCAACTGAGAACATAAGAGTAGAATTCGTCAAATTTAAGTCCTTAATCCGTCTATGATATTCATCGTTACAAAATGATCAAATGAATCAGACTTTTTTGCTTTTATTGACACAACTTAGAGATTTGGTCTTACAAAATGATGGTTCTGTTGTCTGGACTTCTTCCAAATCCGAAGCTCAAGACTTCAGTTCTTTTTATAAGGTTTGACGTAACAAACAGTTTAGTATTAATCCGAATATCTTATTTCATCAAGACGTTGATAAATTTTTTGAAATATTTCAGCCTTAATACATGCTGGATGGTGTATATGATACCTTTAGGACTAAGTGGTGCCACAAGGTGTATTTTTAACGTCTTTAAACCCTGTTCAATTACATTTTTCTTTATATATATATGTATCTTCACTAGTTCATATGCTGTGTCTTTTACCTCAGTGTGAGAGTTTCAAATGAACTAGGTGCTGGACGACCAGCAGCTCGTTTAGCAGCTTGCACAACAGTATTCTTGGTGGCAACAGAAGGCGTTGCTGCAGCGATGATTTTGATTTCCGTTCGTAAACTATGGGGCTACTGTTATAGCTCTGAGGAAGAAGTAGTGGCATATGTAGAAAAAATGCTAGTCTTGATAGCAGGATCCCATTTCTTAGATGGTATTCAATCTGTATTTTCAGGTTTTTCAAAAGTTTGTCCTAAGATACGACTCTCTCTATTTCATTTTATGTGACACTATATACTTATTAGTCGTTTTAAAAAAGAACTGACACCTTTCACTATTTGGAAACAATTAAGTTTAAGCTTCTCATTTTCCCTTTTTAACTGCATGGTTTTTATAGCCATCACAGTCTCATGGTATGTTTATGAACACGAGTCCAAAAAGTTTCGGTTCTTTTTTCTCTTAAACTCAATGCCTAGTCAAACACTGCCAGATAAACTTAATTAGACGGAGTAGAATCTTTTTGAAAGAGAGTTAAATGACTATTCGACTTCAACAACTACCAAAAATCAGATACTGCGAGAGGGTGTGGATGGTAAAAGATGTTGGGTTAAGTTGAAAGTGTGAATGGTAAATGGAGGAAATAGGCGGAGAAGGAAAAAATGAGATCACACTCAAAAAGGAAAGTATACTCAAAATTTTAGAAAGTCTACTAATTCTTCCACATTGGTAGGAGAAAGAGACTTTTATGTGTTCTTATTAAGAAACACATCTCAACATGAATAGTGAGATAAGAACAAAGAGATGCCTCGCGTCGTCGTCGCTCGGGACTTTACATTTTATGTGAAACTTGTAAAACAAGTGAAGTTTTGATCCAAAAATTTAATGGAATAATTTTCTCCACATGCGTGCGCATTTCAGTCGCCATGCAAGCACATGCGCGATGCATCTCGAAAGAGACGCGACCTTTAGAGAAATAGACACACTGTTTCGGGAAAAGGGCAACCTGCGGACGCAGGTCAGGCGCAGAAGCCTCTGGAATGGGCGAAACGCACCTGTAGCCGCATGTCAGGCACAGTTCCAGGATAGACTGGATGCAGGTGACATGACTGTTCAGAAATAATGCAATTTTCCAGAACCAATGCTTCCTTTCCGAAGGGACACCTAATGGCTATAAATCCCTGACGTATTCCTTAAGTAAAAATATATTTTTGACAACTAAAAACACTTTTTGTCTTCTAAAAACTCTGTGTGATCACCTCTCCATTGAGTGAGTTCGAAAAATTCGATAGTTTGAGGTACCACTACTGTTGGATTGTAAGCCATTTTATCCTGGGAGGAAAATTCCGCAACCTCGGGTACTTGAGGGGAATTATTTTCTTAAGGAAACTGTGAATTCGAAGGACTTGGATTTAATTTCTGTTTCATCTTATTTTATAATAGAAACACACTTCTATTGAAATGTCAATTTTGATCTTGTGTTGAAGGTGTTGAAACTTCTAGTTGTTCTTGAACTTGTGTTGAAGTTTAGTGTATAAATATACAGATTTTGTGTACCCGAAAAACAACAATCTTAAGAAAATAAATTTCATAATCTGTATTATTTGGTTTTTGGAGATTAAAGCTTTACGCTTTCTACTCCATTTGAACTTAACAAGTGATTTAAAGTCATAAAAACTTCATTACAAGTTAAAGGTCATTTGGTTAACGATTGGAAGTCATAAAAACTTCATCGTGAACTAGAAACAAGGGGTGTCTAAAGTTGCTACAACTTTATAAGTAGTATTTCGATGTACTAAAGTTGATTGTCTTTTTGTGACAGGAAAATGACTACTGACAGTCATGTGAATAATGCTGGGACAAGTGTGGCACCAACAAACATTGCCACAACGAGTTAAGCGACTGATCCGCAGGCAATAGCACCAGCGGAGAAACCCGAAAAATTTACAGGTGTTGATTTTAAAAGGTGACAACAGAAGATGTTCTTCTACCTTACAACCTTATGTCTTCAGAGATTTATATTTGAGGAATCTCTAGAGTTGCCCGAAGGAAATTTGGATCAGGAGCTATTTGTCGTTATGGGGGCGTGGAAACATTCTAATTTTCTATACAGGAATTACATTCTAAGTGTCCTCCAAGTGACCTATACAACGTGTATAGTGGAATGAAGACGTCAACAGAGTTGTGGGGTGCATTAGAAAGAAAATACAAGACTGAGGATGCTGGAACCAAGAAGCTATTTGTTGTAAGATTCCTAGAGTATAAAATAATTGACAGCAAGTCGGTTATATCTCAAGTACAAGAACTGCAAGTTATCATCCACGAACTCTTCACGGAAGGCATGAGTTTGGTAAATACCTTAGTTGAACATGTTAAAAAAGTTCTTAATGTTCACATAAACTTTATTGTAGGTTTAGTTGTGAACGAGATGTTTCAAGTCGAGGTAATAATAGAGAAGTTGTCACTTATGTGGAAGGACTTCGAGAACTACTTGAAACATAAATGAAAGGATATGATAGTCGAAGATCTCATAGTGAGACTGCTGATTAAAGAAGACAACAAAGCCGTGGAAAAGAGGTCGAAAGAAAATTCTGCAATAAGTGGAGCAAACATTGTAGAAGACGACCACAACAACTCATAAAAACGGAAGAAAGCTGGACAAAAAAGAAATCTACCTAAAAAGAAATTCAAAGGGAAATGTTTTAATTGTGGCAAGATTGACCACAAGTCAATAGATTGCCGTGCCCGAAAGAAAGGCAAAAAGAAGAACCAAGCAAATATGGTTGAATCTAAGAAAGAAATGGACGATCTTTGTGTCATGCTGTCTGAATGCAACTTGGTGGAAAATCCTCAAGAATGGTGGATGGATTCCGGTGACACTCGCCATGTTTGTATAAATAAAGAGTTGTTTGCTGTATTTGCTCCGGCTCAAGGCGAAGAGAAGATCTATATGGCAAACTCCGCAACTACAAAAGTTGAAGAAACAGGAAAGCTCTGCCTGAAAATGACATCAGACATAGTGTTGACTTTGAATAATGTCCTGTATGTATCGGAGTTACGAAAGAATTTGATTTCTGTATCACTTTTTAATAAAACTAGATTCAAATATGTATTTGTTTCCGAAAAAATTGTACTTAGTAAAAATACTTTTTTGTGAACTACGTTAGACCTAATTCTTGCTATGCAAGATACATAGGCAATCCCTATGATAGGGTTTGGTCCCACTAAGTAAAATTTTTTCACATCCCCAAAAGGTATAATACTAGGGCATATTTTAATAAAAAAATCAAAAAGAATTTCAAAGTTTCCTGCATCTAAAACTGGGGCATTTGTTTTTCTTCTTTCAAAAAATAAAATAAAATATATATATCTCACTTACCTCAGCAGGTACATCATCTCCTGATTACACTTTCCTATTTTTCTACTTTAAGTCTTCATAGGGTACAACATTCTCTAGTTGACATCTTAGGAATTTTTTTTTCTAATTTTCTTATTCGTCTTTATAGCGTACGACATCTCCTAGTTGACATCTTAGGAAACACCATTTCCTAATTTTCTACTTTA
>NW_025891818.1:0-1303 GCF_002878395.1 Capsicum annuum
ACCAAACAGTTTCCATTTCCTTCGTATTCCAGACACGACGAAGTACCGCACACGACACCCTTACCAAAAAGTAGAGTACATAACGAAACATCTCCTCTGTAGAAAACAAATACTCAAATCAACAAATAAAAAAATGAAAGATAAAAACAATAAAAAATTGTGGGATGAAGGTTTACGTTAAACCAAGCATCTTCATATTTGTCGCAATTTTCACAAAGTCATTCTCCCACACATCCACAATTTTTCGGACCTTTTTAACAAACTCATCATCTTGCAATTTGGCATCCGAGATTAATAACTCCACCAATCGGCAGATAGCTCTTACAGGTACCATAACCTTATCACCTCTTCCTTGTGCCTCACACTCATTACTTCCAGGTAACTTACCAAAGGGATTTACAAATTGTGCCTTAGCCTTACACTTATCACAATGCTTCCCAAAGAGAGCTTTACAGTGGGAAAACGAACCCATTTTTTTGTTTTACTGGTTAAATGTAACAACGGAGAATTATATAGCGGGGATATTGACAGTACTCGATCCGCGTGATATTTGAAGTTCACAATCTTAGCCGTCGGTTAAGTTTTCATCCAAGGGTGAAAATGAGTGTGTTTAGATAAGTTTATAATTTGACAATTTTTTAACTCCCTCCAATTGTTGAGGTATTTATTGGTGTTTTAAAATAAGTGAATCGTTGAATTTTTTTTTTCAAATTTATCCTTATGATTTGACAATCAATTAACTTTTAAAAATGTATTATTAAGATTAACATTTTCTTTTTTAGGGTAAAAATGAAAAGTTGTGTTAAATTTATGTTTTTAATGCTTTTTTTTAATTTGTGTGCCAAAATCCAACAATTCATTTATTACGAAACGGAGAAGTAATTGCTTAAAAAAAATTAATTTTGATTTTTCTAAGCCAAAAGCAAGAAGCAATATTTCCTAACTTTTTTTTTGGGACTTATAAGTCATTAAAGTTAACCAATCAAATGATATTTCTGTCCCTTATATTTGTTCCTTATTCCAATTTTATCCTCTTATAGCCCTAATTCTCCCTTATAGTTCGTATTCGACAATGTTTTAATAGTGATATAGTCGTTACTCGATCGAATAATATATTTATGACCAACTATTTGTCTATTAATATAATTATAATGATTAGTAACATATATATTTTGTTTGATGATTTAAACTCCTTTAATCAAGATAAAAGATTTTTTTAGCGTAGAAATTTAATAGTCATTCATGAATATATATATATATATATATATATATATATATATTAATTTTAATTTGAATCATTTTA
>NW_025891819.1:0-1128 GCF_002878395.1 Capsicum annuum
TGATATTTCATCTTTTTGTGCATTTATTGAGTTTTTACTAACTCCGACAAATATATTATAATGTAGTCTTTCTATTCTTATTTTTAATTCTTTACGTTTTTCAGAAATAATTTGTTTTAATTCTTTGTATTTTTGTACTTTATTCATTTAAACCATATTTATAATATTCTGGTGGATATCTAAATCTGATTTTATCATAATTAGGTGGTATGTGTCTCATTCTTCTAGATTTCAAATGGATTATTAATTTTGCTTCAATACTAGATATTAAAGTAATTAGGTAAGCTGATCTTTATGAGTTTTCTTTTATTTTATTTAGACTTATATATTCTGAATAATTACTAATTAAAGATTCTTTAATTTTTCTAAAAGTTTCTCTGTTTTTAAATGGTCTTCTCATAATTAATCAATCCAATCTAAATTCAAATATATATGCTATTACTGTATTTTTTAAATAACTGGGCTCTGATACCATTTGTAGGTTGTAGGGGGTGCAGATGCGGATAAACAGATCCATTATATTTGTCCTTTCCCCAAAACTTAATAGTTAAGTTCTATCATATTTAGGCCTCTTATGTTTATATCTGTTACTGAACGATTTTGACTTCTAATTATAGAAGACTCCTAGCAGATTTAAATTATTAAATCGCTAGTGTAATACTTATCCGAAGAGTCCAAATAATACAAACATTTTGTCGGTCAAATTAGTTAGTTACAAAATTAGAAGAAAATTTTACGTGAAACAAAATTTATGCATAAGCACGAATTAGCCTATGAATTTTCTGAATACCTTTCTTTGAATTCAGTTTAGTGAATTTTATAAATTACCTTGTACTAATACATTCATTTGTGTAATGAATTATAATAATTGATGTGATAATAATAGTTATACTAACAGCAGGATAATTTAAAGTAAAAAGTTAAAATACCAATTAACCTTTATTGAATGACTTTTTAATCCTTCAAGCAAACCATAATGTTTTATAGAAACTAGTGTGAGTACTCGCGCGATGCGCAAGTAATATTATTTTTAATCATTTCATACTGAAATATTTAGTAGAGGATATTAAATCATATTACCTCAAAAAAAAAATTCAACTATCATATTATATCTAAAAAAAAAAAATA
>NW_025891820.1:0-2778 GCF_002878395.1 Capsicum annuum
AGAGTCAGAGTTTATGATCAGTGGGGTATCAAGGGCAAGGAAGTATGAGCCAATTAAGACCTCCTCGACAGCCATGCAAATAATATGGAAAGCTTCATTTAGGTGCATGTTGGTTTGGGACAAATGCTTGCTTTTGGTGTGATATATCGGGGCATATGATAAGAGAATGCCCACAAAGGGGCATAGGTGGTATGGCACAACCTACTGGATCAAAGGTTGGATCAGCATCATCGGTACCTTATTCAGGTAGGGGTGCATAACCTATGGGTCATTTTAGGGGTGATAAAGGAGCAACTAGTTCTAGTGGAGTTCAGAATCGTACGTATGCTCTAGCAGATCGACAAAATTTAGAGGCTTCTCCAGATGTGGTTACAGTTATATTGTCTATCTTTTCACTTAACGTATATGCACTAATTGATCCTGAATCTACCTTATGATATGCCACTCCATTGGTTGCTGGAAACTTCAAAAGAACACCAGAATTTCTAGCTAAGCCATTGGAAGTATCTACGCTTGTTGGGGAATCCATTATAGCTAGAAAGGTTTATCGAAATTGTATTATAACTATTTTTGGTTGCGGTACGATGGATGATCTTGTTAAGATGGAAATGGTAGATTTTGATGTTATAATGGGTATGGACTGGTTGGTGTCTTGTTATGCCACAGTAGATTGCCGAACTAAAAGGGTGTATTTCTATTTTCCAAAGAAGGCAGCCCTTGAATGGAGAGGTAATATTGGTGCGTCAAGAGGTAAATTTATTTCCTTTTTTAAGGCAAAAAGAATTATTTCCAAAGGTAACATATATCATCTAGTTAGAGTAAAGGATACAGATGAGGAGCCACCAACTCTTCAAACTATTCCGGTGAAAAAAGAATTTCCTGATGTATTTCCTAAAGACCTTCCAGGTTTGCCTCCTGAACGAGAAGTGGAGTTTGGTATTGATGTGATTCCAGGCACCCAACCAATCTCAGTTCCTCCATATAGAATAGCCCCAACAAAATTACGAAAATTGAAAGACTTGCTAGAGAAAGAATTCATAAGGCCTAGTATGTGCCCCTGGGGCGCACCAGTGTTATTTGTGCATAAGAAAGATGGCTCATTGAGAATGTGTATTTACTACCAGCAATTGAATAAGATGACTATTAAAAATAAATATCCTCTCCCAAGAATTGATGATTTATTTGATCAGTTACAAGGCGCCAAGTGTTTCTCAAAAATTGATTTGAGGTCAGGTTACCACTAAGTGGGGGTCAAAGAGAAAGATATATCCAAGACTGCTTTTCGAACATGGTACGGTCATTATGAGTTCCTAGTCATGTCATTTGGGCTAACAAATGCACCCACAACTTTTATGGATTTGATGAATAAAGTGTTTAAGCCATTCTTAGATGTGTTCATGATAGTTTTTATAGATGATATTCTAGTTTATTCCAGATCAGAAGAGGACCATGCCAATCATTTATGACAGGTATTGTAGATTCTTCATGATCGCAAGCTATATGCAAAGTTCTCTAAATGTGAGTTTTGGTTAAAATCGGTGGCATTCTTGGGTCATATTGTATCTAGTGAAGGAATAAAGGTTGATACTCAAAAGATAGAAGCCATGAAGAGTTGGCCAAGGCCCACAACGCCTACAGAGATTTGTAGTTTTATTGGGTTGGCAGGTTATTATAGAAAGTTTGTTGAAGGTTTTTCTTCAATTTCTGCACCTTTAACCAAGCTAATACACAAAACATCCAAGTTTCAATGGAATGATGCCTGTGAAAGGAGTTTCCAAGATCTGAAGAATAAGTTGAATTCTATACCTGTATTGGTACTTCCAGAAGGCACAAAAGGGTATGCAGTGTATTGTGATGCTTCAAGAATTGGCTTAGGATGTGTATTGATGCAGCATGGTAAATTAATAGCATATGCCTCCAGAAAATTTCGGCCATATGATAAAAACTATCCTACGCACGATCTCGAGCTAGCAGCAACTATATTTGCTTTAAAGATATGGCGCCACTATTTGTATGGGATTCATGTTGACATATATACTAATCGTAAGAGTTTGCAATATATCTTTAGCCAGAAGGATCTAAATTTGAGGTAACGGAGGTGGCTTGAACTGTTAAAAGACTATGATATTGATATCTTGTATCATCCAGGGAAAGCAAATGTGGTAGCTGATTCACTAAGTCGTAAGGCTATGATAGCGTCTATAGAAAGGAAAGAGATGATTAAAGATCTCCACCAACTAGCTAATTTGGGGGTTTGCCTTCTTGAAACTCCAGATGAGGGGCTTACTGTGCATAATGCAGCAGAATCTTTATTAGTAGCTGAAGTGAAAGAGAAGCAATATATAGATCCAATTTTATGATAGCTTAAGGAGAATGTACAATATGGTACGACTAAGGCATCTGAGCTTACGTGAGAAGGAGTACCTCAGTGCCAAAATAGATTATGTGTGCCAAATGTAGACGGGCTAAGAAAGAGGATTATGATAGAGGCGCATCATTCGAGGTATTCCATTTATCCAGGGTCAACTAAGATGTATCAAGATTTGAAAGAAATATATTGGTGGAGTGACATGAAGAAGAGCATTGCAGAATTTGTAGCCGAATATCCAAATTGTCAAAGAGTTAAAGTAGAGCACCAGAAGCCCGGGGGTTATATGCAATGCATAGATCCTCTAATCTGGAAGTGGGACATGATCAACATGGATTTTGTCACTGGTTTGCCTCGTACATCTTGAAAGTTTGATTCCATATGGGTGATAGTTGATAGGATTACCAAAT
>NW_025891821.1:0-2281 GCF_002878395.1 Capsicum annuum
GTTGTTGTTTTTGTAATTTTAGGTCTACTTTTTCCCCCTTAGTACCCAATCGTCATAATATTGCATTTGTGAACTAGTGTATATAGAGGTCTGTAGGATAATCTCTCAATAACCTTCTCTTCTTTGTGTGCTGCTTGCACCTTCTATCAATGTGATTATATCTAATTTTGTCCAAACATGTTAAATCTCACAACATCCACACCAGATTCATCTTGTAAATACGTATATTCTCCTTTAACATACGATTTCAAACTATTTTTTTTTTTTTGAGGATGGTAACAGTTAGTCTATATACGATTTTAAACTAACAGTTGAGCATATTACTATTTACTCTTACCAACTCTGACATAAAAGCCGTTAGTTCTCCATACAACCCATACCAATTATGAAAACCCACACAAGTAAGAAACCTTAATGTGAATACCTGAATGATTCTAATCTTTATTAGTCCGAATTTGGTTCGAGTCCTCCAAAGAGTAGCCACTAATTTTGATTTGAACTAATGATGCTAAATTCTGGAAAGACCACCACACAAAAAGCTCTAGTCTACAAAAGGAGCTAGTAATAAATGAGTCATCTAAACCGGAAGGAGGTTTACCCAACGGTGTCATAAATAGAACCAGTTTCCCTGCTAGACATACTAGAGGACGTTTACCTGTCTGCTTTTGTGAGCCTCAACTGCTTTAAACTGCATTTCTCGCCCATGTATCAACTTGTGGTGCATTTTTCATAAAATTGCACCTTAGTATACCAATCTAGAACCTTAGTGCTAATCTAACCGTTTTGCTCTTCTATTTAACAGAAAAGATTCTGATACTTAAATGATGCTACATCGTTGGCCCACCGATTAGGGAAAGAAAAAGATGCAACCAAGATCCATCGTATGAGCATCCACATAGAATTAACTTGGGAGAACAATGGCAACAAATCAGGCTTGCTCATCTTCTCTATGTAAGAGATTCATTGGTTCTTTTGTGACGCTTGAGCAAACCAACTAAAATATCTAAGGCTTACTATATTTTTTAAGCAGTTTTAGGGATTCATGTTAATTGGAGAAAGGGTATGCTATCCCTAAGGTTGTCAATATCCAGGTCCCAGTAGCTAGCTATTCTAGGACGTGAGTTGTGTTCAGTACCAACTATTTATCTATGGTACGTCAATGGGTTTCTAATTTGGAATAGTGTAGGTGTGAAAAGTGGTTAGCAATCTGGAAGAGTGAGAGAGAGTCTGTGAAAGCTTATACATACCTTGTGATTTCTAACCAACTCTCACATATATAAAGCATGAATTACCTGCTCAATCTTGAATTAGCTGTGTCAGCAATATGAATTGTTTGTATTCCACTCTGTCTGGGCTACACTCATATAATATTAAATAATTTGATCTTTTAAGGGAAATTAAGCTAGCGTTCGGCCATAGGTTCCAAATATTTTTGGCAAGTCAGTTTTGGATGAAGTTTCACCATGTGTTTGGCATATTTTTTGAGAAACATATTTCACTTTTTTAAGGGAAAAAAAAATGATGTATAGAAGTAAGTTCTAGAAACTATTAAAAACATCCATAAGTTTGCATTATCATTTTATAATGAACATGTCCCATGGTAACTATGCTTCGTGATTAAGAAAACCCACAGATTTCAGGTAAATAATTTCATTAATCACAAGGCCAAAAACTCGACCGTATACAAGCAGTATATCAAAAAGTAAAGAACCTACAGCACAACATGGTTCTCTATAAAACACACCCAATCATCTATACAACCTGGCACTACATGTGTGCACCAAAAATAAATAACGGACCGGAGGCTACTTCTCAACTGCCCAAAAGTCATTTCTACAGTGATTTCTACCCCTTCAAAACCCCCCTATTTCTCTCTGTCCAAACGATTTCACATCAAAGCTAAAGGAACAACGTTCCAAGCCCTGCACCTTCTCCTTCTTCTTCCAGTTTTCCAGCAAGATAACATTGCATTCACAGATCTAGGCATCACCCAAGATATACCAAACCAGATAAACATATCACACCAGAGTTTCGAAGTCAGGTTGCAATGTAATAGAAGATGATCAACTTCCTCATCCATCTCCTTGCATAAGTAACACCAACTAATGCAAATGACCTTACTTTTCCTTAGGTTTTCTGCTGACAAAATCACCCCTCTAGCAGCTAGCCATGAGAAAAAAAACACTCTCCTCGGCACCTGAGAAATCCAAATTGACTATAGGTAAAGCTCCACCTCCCTCACCAAAAGCCTCTCATAAAAGGACTTGACAGGAAAAAAACC
>NW_025891822.1:0-5878 GCF_002878395.1 Capsicum annuum
AACATATCCATAAATGGGGTCTGTGATTGAAATTTTTTGCAACAACAAATCATCATGGAGGCGTCGGTGAATAATTTTCAACAAAAATAATTTTCAATGAATTCGCTCGTCATTGATGACCAACACTAATTGTCAATTAATTGATGACCAAAAAAAATATTTTTGAGTCTATAATTTTTTTTCTTTTATACTGAAAAGATAATTTTTTTCAATCAAAAAATTAAGAAATAATAGTGTTGAGAGAGAAGGACTATAACTATTGAGAGATTTAAAGAACTTTTTTGAGTTCAAGGTTGATGCAAAGGTGGGAAAATGGTGAAAAGGTATGAAAAATGGTTGGAGTAATTGAGAAGAAGAAGAGGAGGAAAAAAAATTTAAAAATCGGCTAAATTTCATCATTCACGCGCCTATAGAGAGTGTAATACACTCTCTTTGCCATGTCAGCGAAAAGTGTCAAAATGACACACTTATAGCTACTTGAGGTGCCAAAAATGAACATCGTTCAGTTGAGGTGCCTAATTGAAAGATCGTGTCAAGTTTAGGGGGCCACCGATGGATTTGACCTTGGTTAAAAACTAATAAATCCAAAAGCAAAAGGGAAAAGAGTCAGAAATATATCTAAATTTAGATAAATTTATTGTAACACACTTCAACTTTGCTGTGGTTTTATGATTCCCTCAATTATTTATTACTGTAATTCAGTGATTTATATTTATCCAACTAGACCACTTTATAATTCAGTGATTTCCTCACACACTCATTGTGCGTATATTGACGCAATAATTCAGTTGGACAAATATATATCACAAAAATATAATAATAAATAGTCAAGAAAGGTGGACCCCGCAAAATTCAAATATGTTAGTAGATATATTTAGAATTTTTTCCCCAAAACAAACTACTACTATTATTTTTTAAAAATAAGCTTATTTTTCAACACTAAAAACGCAGCGGGAAAGAGCACTAGTCCATCAAAGTTTGGCCATTTGTGTTCCGTACAAATTCAGGGTACTAAGAAAATGGAAGTTACCTGCACTAAGGACGACGACCCATACAGTGAGGAGACCTTTAATAGGAAAACCAGTTTGAGCTTCCTTCTTTCGATCCATCTTACAACCCGGACAATTCTCGTAGTATTCCTTCCTATTTATCAGCAGTGTTGCTAATCCTTCCCCCATTTTTGTGAGGAAGAAGATGAAGATGAAGATGATAATATATATATAAGAGCGAAAGCAAAAGCGTTATTTTCTTCCTTCTTCTGTCATGCACCAACTTATTTCAATTTGTTTACGAGAGTTGACGTGAAATCTAAAAGAATATACAAAGTTTTGAAATTTGTGATATTACTATTTGATTTTATGATATCAAATATATTTTGTAAAAAATTATGAAAAAAGATATTTTTTAAAATTAATTAACGGAATAACTTTTATGATCAAATAAGTTCTTTATTTATTTCCACAATATTTTCTCTTGAAAGATGTAAGATATGTTCGGTATGAAGAAAAATATTTTATAAAAAAATAAATAGAGTTTTCTTGTATTCAATGTCTAAGAAAAAAATATTTAAATAAATATTACTTGATAGTTGGTTAAGAGGTATGAGGTGGGGGAGATAGAAGCTAGAGAGAATTGAAGGAAAGGTGTCTTTTAAGTTTTGAACGAAGGATTTGTGATATTGACCAACAGATAGGGTCAAATATCATTAGGAAACTTGATTAAGTTAATTGTGGACTTGATTAATATTTTCAGAACTTTATAATCTTTTCAAAAATACAAATCAACCCAATCCACACCCCTCTTCAATCTAAATCAATCTCTCTCTCTCCACCTTCTCTCAACTCTCTCCCAACCAACAGTTCTGCAAAATTTATCCCTTTAACCTCCGGCGATAAATAGTCGGGCGAGTTCCTTTTCGACTTTCAAATGTCAATCGACGTGAATACTTCTCCGGCGACAACTTCGAGTTCTTTGTTGTCCCATTTCTTTTTTCACAGGTAAAAAATTATGAAGGAACAGAGGGACTTAAGCCAACTACTCTTCTAGTATTAAAATGTGGACTGAATAAAACCCTAATTTCTGGCATTTCTTCTTCTTGTTGTCGTACTGTTGATTCGAATTTGTTGGTGATTTTTTGTCACAGTTGATGTTCTTAGTGTGTGTGTGATGTGTTGGTGTTGCTGGGTTGATTTGTTGTTTGTCTTGGTAAAAATGGTATTGCAATAGCTGAAACATCTGATGTAATAGATGAAACATATGATGTAACAGATGAAAATCTGATGCAACAGATGAAAATTTGATGCAACTATGAAAATCTGATGCAACATTTGAACAATTTAACAGATCATTCATCTGTTACGATAGACGACTCTTCTGTTTGGAAGAAATCTAAATAATATTGATCCAACAGATAACTGATTAGTGATCTATTTTTATTTTTCCAACGGTTTACTATTCATTTTGCAACAGATTAGAACTATTTTTATTCTTTCCAACGGTTTACTCATCTGTTGCAACTGGTCGGTTATATGTTGCAACATATAACATACCTAGTGCAATAAATTAGTGATCCGGTTTTATTCTTTTCAACGATTTACTCATCTGTTGCAACAGGTCGGTTATATGTTGCAACAGATAAAATACCTGGTGCAATAGATTAGTGATATATTTTTATGATTTTCAATGAATTACTCATCCGTTGCAACGGGTCAGTTATATATTGCATCAGATAAAATACCAGGTGCAACAGATTAGTGCTATTTTTATGGTTCCCACGATTACTCATCCGTTGCAACAGGTTGGTTATATGTTGCAACAGATAACATACCTGGTGCAACAGATTAGTTATCTGTTGGAACTATTATATTACTGTTATGCATTAATCAATTATAATCTATGTTATGTTCCTGTTAATTTAAGATAACATGGTTCCCAAAAGAAAAAAAATTGAATCAATTCCAAGTAAAGGAATAAGTGCAGCAGCTCAGCTACATCCACCACTCTATGAGCTTGCTTTACAAGTGTTATCTCAATCAGGAGCAGAAGATAATGAACACGGGGAGGAGGAATCTTTCAAAAGAGATGATCCAAATGCTAATAGCCCTTCCGCCGAAGAGTTGGTCAAAACATTTAGCATTGATCGTTATCCTGTGAGAATGCAGTGCGATGGTACCACAAATTTAACATGTGATCTCGTGGTTAAGTCAGTCATGGGAAAATCTTTCGACACCTTTCGAAAAATACTTCGAGAACAAAAATTGGATTCTTATTTCAGAAAAAACTGCTTTAGGCAATATCTTGATTTATCGGAGGACAACAATGCTCGTTTCTAGATGAAAATGGTATATGATCTTCTCAAGCACAGATTTATGTATGAAAACAAAGATAAGATGGATGAGGTGTGGATAAATTATTGTGGCATGCCTGTTTGTTTTGGTTGGAAGGAGTTTGCTATAGTTACCGGACTAAAATATTATCCTCCTTCTCCTTCTCAAGTTATACCTACTCTGACACAAAAAAAAGCACCCTGCACACCCAAAAAAGAAAAGGGCAAGCCGAGTGATCGTGATGACCTGGTGTCCATTGTTGGTCCAAGATTCAAAAATAAAAATCGGATAGAAGCGTTGAAAGGTAAAGGACTTTCAAAGAAGCACAAACAATCATTGTGCTTGGTTTGGTTTGTACAAGATATTCTTTGGGCGAGAGACGTTAACAACAACATAAGCCTCGGTTTAATAAATCTCTCTGGGGATCTTGAGGCATTTAACAGCTATCCTTGGAGTTATGAAAGCTTCAAAATGACTGTCGAATATTTGTTGACTCTGTTAACGTCAAAAACAGTAAACTTATATGGTTTTCCATGGGCCTTCATGGTAAATATTTCTTTTATCATGATATGATTCATCATTTATTTATTCAATAATGCTTTTGATTTATTGACATTATGTTATAGGCTTGGGCATTTGAAGCCATTCCTTATTTGAGACAACAAGTGAACTACCAGGTAGAAGTTTTCTGTCCAAGAATTCTGAGATGGTTGTCGGCCAAAACCGATAAAAATGCAAAATTTCTTGATCTTTTCAGTCCTCCCAAGGAAGCAGTAAGTCCAATTCTAATCAAGTTTTTTCTTTAATTATTGATTAAATGATTTCATCATTATTCTTAATATATGTAGATTTATTTTAAATTGTCTATCCGTGGCTTGTTCCGACCAACCGAGAGTTAAAGATGTCATTTTTACTTACTTTACATTCTGTGCAAACTTTATCGGACCCTAAGGTCGTTGATGGAATTGTTTGGAGCAACAGTCATCACAAGAAAAATAATTTTGGAGGGTGGGGCTAATGATGCTTCTCTTACAGTTTTAGAAACAACAAGCCATTATGATTATGATCATAATGGTTGTATAGATTTTTCTCCAGATTTTGCCGCATCTAGCGAATGTTCTTCATGCAAATGTCAAGACTGCAAGGCGAAACACGATGGAGTGATTAATGTTATTAATGCACTAACTGCTTCTGTAAAGGAAATGACATCTAAAAAGGGTGTCATTCCATCAAAGATGATTTCATATCCAGACACTCCACTAGAGATCAAGGTGGGTAAGAAAAGAAGGAAAGACACTTCTAAGGCATCATCAATCATAAAAAAAGAAAGATTACAACGTCTCTATCTTTGTCTTGCACCGACGTACAATGTGCAAGGGCCACAAAAGAGCAGCATGAATTGAAGAAGGTGAATGTACATTATCTGTTCCAAAAAACAAACAAGCACATATCGATTTCAACAAATGATACATCTACTGAAAATTATCAAACAGATATATGCATCTGTTACAACTGTTGTCTAACCTGTTGCGTCAGATTCATTATCTGTTTCAATAGATGAGTCTTATGTTGCAATAGATGGGTCATCTGTTCGAAATTATCATATTGCTCTGATTTACCTATTCGAATTTGTCCCCACAGATAATCCATCTGATGCAACATAAGACTCATCTGTTGCAGCAGATGGAAAATTTGTTGTATATCTCTACTTAGCATTGACAATTCTGGCTTTCCAGGTGGATGTCACAGCTACTGCCGAAGAGTATAATATGACAGTTGATAATCCATCAACTGCTTCTAAAGATGGAGAAAAACTGGAGCCTGTCAGTTTGGGAGAACGGAAGAATTACCCATTTGAATGTTCAACATCTCGGATGAGGCTTCAAAAAATCTAACATAGTTGATCAATGACTATTCAGAATGGATTGTCGATGGGCAGTTAAAGCATCATGCCGGCAGGTACATAAATTAATTTTATGGATATTGGTTTATATAATTCTTGTTGTAAGAACCTGACATTAACACATATAAATCATCATGTAGAAAACAAAATGACGAGCACTACAAGGTGAACGAATCGAGTCTTGGTTTTGATATGTTCGACTTTATTTTTTCACATCCCGGAATGAAGAATTAGTTCTATTTGATATCACAACCCCAAACTTGCTGGAATGATGAGGTTTAAATGTCATACATATTACTATTAATTAATACTTTATTTAATTGCATCTGTGTATTGATTTTTTCATCACGTAATTTGAAATATTTGATAATATGTGCAACACATCGATGTCATTTTTTACTACCTTCGAAAGAAGGCCAAGTTGCAAACACAGATACACAACAAGCAATTGTTTGTACAAAGTTTACATCAATAATGCCTATGATAGGTATTGTCAACAGCAGCCGGAATTTTTTCGAAACGAGGAATGTTTAATCAACATCATCAAAGGTTTTAGCATTCCGGCTGGCTTACCTTGGCATTTGGTCAATGAAGTGTACATCCCAATCAATTGTGGTGATGAATTTCATTGGGTGTTGGTTGTCGTCGT
>NW_025891822.1:5978-6795 GCF_002878395.1 Capsicum annuum
ATTAACACATATAAATCATCATGTAGAAAACAAAATGACGAGCACTACAAAGTGAACGAATCGAGTCTTGGTTTTGATATGTTCGACTTTATTTTTTCACATCCTGGAATGAAGAATTAGTTCTATTTGATATCACAACCCCAAACTTGCTGGAATGATGAGGTTTAAATGTCATACATATTACTATTAATTAATACTTTATTTAATTGCATCTGTGTATTGATTTTTTCATCACGTAATTTGAAATATTTGATAATATGTGCAACACATCGATGTCATTTTTTACTACCTTCGAAAGAAGGCCAAGTTGCAAACATAAGAACAATACAGATACACAACAAGCAATTGTTTGTACAAAGTTTACATCAACAATGCCTATGATAGGTATTGTCAACAGCAGCCGGAATTTTTTCGAAACGAGGAATGTTTAATCAACATCATCAAAGGTTTTAGCATTCCGGCTGGCTTACCTTGGCATTTGGTCGATGAAGTGTACATCCCAATCAATTGTGGTGATGAATTTCATTGGGTGTTGGCTGTCGTCGTTCTAAAAGAGAGGCGCATCCGAGTTTATGACTCGATGTCGCGAAGGAAACGTTCCGGGCCGTCGTCTGAGATACAAAAGCTGGACAAAATATTGCCTACTTACCTTGATATGAGTGGCTTTTTGGACCCAAAGGTTCATACTGATTGGTCGACGATTGAAGCATACCAGGATAAAATGGCTAATCCATTTAATGTACAGTATATTGTCGGAATTGCTCAACAAACCATTGGTAGCCTGTAAGTTTAAGTGTCATGATTTAGTTTCATTTAA
>NW_025891823.1:0-5721 GCF_002878395.1 Capsicum annuum
CTTCAAAAATAAAAATTTGATAGAAACTTTGAAAGGTAAAAGACGTTCACAGAAGCATAAGCAATCATTGTGCTTGGTTTAGTTTGTACATAATATTCTTTGGGCGAGAGATGTTAATAACAATATAAGCCTCGGTTTAATAAATCTCTTCGAGGATCTTGAGGCATTTAACAGCTATCTTTGGGATTATGAAAGCTTCAAAATGACTGTCAAATATTTGTTGACTCCATTAACGCCTAAGACAGTCAACATATATGGCTTTCCATGGGCTTTCACGGTAAATATTTCTTTTATTAGGATATGATTCATTTTTTTAGGAAAAATGACCTTCTGGAACCATGTACTTGTCGGTTTTGTAAGTTGGACACTTCTACTTATATGTTTGTCATCTGGACCCTTAAACCCATTAAAAAGCAATATTTTGCACCCTTTGACCATTGACCTTGCCTATGTGGCATTGAAATGGTGATTAGGACAAGGAGAGTATAGTCACTCACCTGGGGGTGCGAGTGGGGGTCAATTTTTGGCTAATTTTACATTAAAATAATTTAAAAAATATTAAAATTTAAAAAAATTAAAAAAGATCTTTTTTTCCTCAATCTTTTTTAATTTAATTTTTTTAAAAAAATATAAAAATAATAATTTAAAAAAAAGCCCTCCCCACTCCACCCCAGCCCGTCCCCACTCTTACCCCTCACCCAACCCCATGCTAAATGTACATGTCTTTGTGTTGATGCAAAAGTATTTCTTCTTAAGATTTTTCTATTTGCTTAATCAAGCTCAGATAATAATAAAATGAGAAACTACACAGAAATATACTACATGCAAACTATCAATAACCAACAGTACGAGTTGGTTATAATATATGCAGAAGTGGCTGATATATTCTCATTTAGCATGCTTAATGTCCCAAAAGATTCCAACTCCTCATCAAACGAAAACAAATTTATATTGGCAGGCGTGACAGACGTGGCAGCTGACATGGGGAAGAGTGTGTTACACTCACCAAAAAAGGGTTTAAAATGTTATTTTTTAGTGGGTTCAGGGGTCCAGATGACAAACATGTAAGTAGAAGTATCCAACTTACAAAACCGACATAGTACAGGGGTCCATAAGGTCATTTTACCTTTTTTATTAAATAATACTTTTCATTTATTGGTGTTATGTTATAGGATTGGGCATTTGAAACCATTTCTTATTTGAGACAACAAGTGAAATACTAGGAAAAAATTTTCTGTTCAAGAATCCTGAGATGGTTGTCGGCCAAAACTGATAAAAATGTAAAATTTCTTAATCTTTTTAATCCCCCGAAGGAAGCAGTAAGTCTTATTCTAATCAAGTTTTTATTTTAATTTATGATTATTTTAAATGATTTCATCATCATTCTAATATATGTACTGATTTATTTTAGATTGTACATCCGTGGCTTGTTCCGACCAATCGAGAGTTGAAGATGCTATTTTTTCTTACTTTACGATCTGGGAAAACTTTATCGGACCCTAAGGTCATTGACAGAATAAAAATGAAATTATTTGGAGCAACAACCATCATAAAAAAAAATAATTTTAGAGGGTGGACTTGTTGTTAATGATGGTAAGGGTAGTGGTGCTGCTGTTGGGCTAATGATGCTCCTCTTACAGTTTTTGAAATAACAAGCCATTAGGATTATGATCATACTGGTTATACATATTTTTTTCCAGATTTTGCCACATCTAGCGAATGTTCTCAATGCAAATGTCAAAACTGCAACGCGAAATATAATGGAGTGATTAATGCTATTAATGCACTAACTGTTTCTGTAAAGGAAATGACATGTAAGAGGGGTGTCATTCTATCAAAGAGGATTTCATATACATACACTCCACTAGAGATCAAGGTGGCTAAGAGGAGAAGGAATGATATTTCCAAGGCATCATCAAGCATCGAAAAAAGAAAAATTACGTCTCTATCTTTGTCTTACACCTCTGTTCAATATACAAGGGCCATAGAAGAGCAACATGAGCTGAAGAAGGTAAATGTATATCATCTGTTCCAATAAAGAAACAGGCACATATCTGTTTTAATAGATGATACATCTACTGAAAATTATCAAACAGATAGATACATCTGTTGCAACTGTTGTCTAACCTGTTGCATCAGATGTGTTAACTGTTACAACATATGTCCGTTTGCTTGAACAAATCAAATAGGTTTTTGTACTATTTTAATTTCTACCAACAGATGAGACTTATGTTGCAATAGATGGGTCATCTGTTCAAAATTATCGTACTGCTATATTTTACCTGTTTAAATTTTTCCCAATAAATGATCCACCTTTGTAACATAAGACTCATATGTTGTAACAGATGGACAATCTGTTGTATATCTATAATTAGCATTGACAATTCTGGCTTTCTAGGTGGATGTCACAGTAGAAGCTACTACTGAAGAGCATAATATCACAGTTGATAATCCATCAACTGCTTTCAAAGAAGAAGAAAAAATGGAGCTTGTCAGTTTGGGAGAACGGAAGAATTACCCATTTGAAGGGTTCAACATCTTGGATGAGGCTCTAAAAAAACTAACAAAGTTGATCAATGAATATTCAGAATAGATTGCCGATGGACTGTTAAAGCATCATGCCGGCAGGTATATAAATCAATTTTAAAGATATTGATTTATACAATTCTTGTTGTAAGAACATGGCATTAACACATATAAATTATCATGTAGAAAATAAAATGACGAACAATACAAAGTGAATGAATCGAGTCTTAGTTTTGATATGTTTGACTTTGTATTTGTACATCCCGGAATAAAGAATTGATTCTATTTGATGTCACAATCCCAAACTTGCTGGAATGATGAGGTTTAAATGTCATATATATTACTATTAATTAATATTTTATTTAATTGCATCTGCGTATTAATTTTTTCATCACATAATTTGAAATATTTGATAATATGTGCAGCACATCAATGTCATTTTTTACTACCTCCGAAAGAAGGCCAAGTTGCAAACACAAGAACAATATAGATATAGGACAGACAATTGTTTGTACAAAGCTTACATCAATAATGCTACGATAGGTATTGCCAACAACAATCGGAAGTTTCCCGAAATGAGGAATGCTTAATCTATATCATCAAAGGTTTTAACATTCCAGTTGGCTTACCTTGGCATTTTGTCTACAAAGTGTACATCCCAATCAATTGTGGTGATAAATTCCATTGGGTGTTGGCTGTCGTCGTTCTAAAAGAGAGGCGCATCCGAGTTTATGACTCGATGTCGTGAAGGAGACATTCTAGGCTATCCTCTGAGATACAAAAGATGGCTAAAATATTTCTTAGTTACCTTGATATGAGTGGCTTTTTGGACCAAAAGGTTCGTACTGATTGGTCAACAATTGAAGTATACCGGGATAAAATGGGTAATCCATTTGATGTAAAATATGTTGAAGGAATTTCTCAACAAACCATTGGTATCCTGTAAGTATAAGTATCATGATTTAGTTCCATTTCATAAATTTCACAACTCTTACATGAACTGCAAGATATAAATTATCTATTTTTTTTAAAACGCAGGGATTGCGGTCTTTTTGTTTCCGCTTACATCGAGTATTTGAGCGATGGATTACAATTACCAAATAATGGACTTGATGTCGGATTACTCTGTAAAATATATGCTGCTCTTTTATGGAAATACGAAGAAGCGAAAGCTTAGAAGCCATACTCAAAGCGACATTAAAGATCCACGATGACCAAAGCCAAATTTCGTAGCACCGGGTGAAGAACAACTTGTCCATATTGAGTAAATCTTTATAGCTTGAGTCTATCAATGTAATAACCTATCCTCCTTGGTTTAACTTGTTATTTTATTTGTAGAGTAGATTATTTATCCCTATAATAATTTTTTTACATTTCATTTATTTGTTGAGTTATTCATGTAATTTCTGATGGCTTCGATTTATTTGATGTTGTCTATGAATATAATTTAATCCTTAGTTTTATTTTGAACTTGTTAATTAAAATGGAATACTAGATTCAAATATCATAACAGATAATACATTTGTTGTAACAGATGACATATTTTATCAAATAAATTTAGACATATGTTGCAATATCTAGGTCATCTGTTGGAAATTATATATCAGGTCTTCCTATTTTTTTCATTTGTTCCAATAGATTACCTATCAGTTGCAACAGATAGATTATATGTTGCAATAGATTGTATATCTGTTGCGACAGATTGACTGAACAGTACCTGCATAATACAACAGATGACCAACCTATTGCAACAAATAATCAATCTATCACAACAAATGTAATATCTGTTAAAATAGATAGACAATCTGTTGCATTATAAAATTCAAATTTTGTCGAACATAAAAAATTGTTATTACATGTAATGTAAAGTGAAGTGGCTTGAAATAAAAAATTGTTATCGTGTTCATATTTGTCTGTGTACGTATTCTTCTTTATACATGGGCTCCAAGCATTTAGTTAGTACCCCATAAGCCCAGACCTCTTGTATTTTTTCCAAAACGGCGTCACACAGACCAACTATTTCTGTTCCGGTTAGCAAACACTCGATGTATGAAAGCGAGTACGGACCGCAACTGGCACCAATGTTATTTTTTTAAAGTTGGATCTTCTTATTTCGACCATCAAAATCCCATGATTTCTTCTCCAAGAATTTTGCCGGGAAATGATCCATCAGTTTACTCTGCGACAACAACAACTTGGGGAACAACTTCATGAGTGGTTGCACGTGCGCTAAAAACTTGGCCTCCTTGAAGATAGGTAAGTTGCAGTCATAAACCTTAATCTTTCACTCATCAAGTAGTATTTCAACAGTGAGAAAATGTTTGACTTCCACGTTCATGACTGCAAGGATTCTCTTTGCCTTGGTCCAGCTCTTTCTGTGTAGATATGGCATCTTCCCTCTAATATATTTAATCATGTATTCATCCCATTAGAACGTAGAAATAATCAATCAATTCCCAGGCCATCGGGATGAGCTTGCCTACGGAGAGCATCGTACCTACTCTTGAAATTGTTGTAGAATTAGAGGTCCATTATTCTATTGACAACATCATAAGCATTCGGGTACGCTAATTGTCTGCCCCTCATGAGGCAGAGAATTTCATCAATATACTATGGTATAAGAAGCTAATTTTTAAATAGGTTAGTAATTGTAAAGAAGAAAAACACAGTGGAAAGATTTTGTTGCAGAAGATTCTCTAAATCAGTTCACAGATTACCCAGCTAACACAACTTATGCAACAGATGTGTATTTTGTTGCAACAGAATACCCAGATGTTGCAATAGATTACACATCTGTTGTACAGTTTCTTCTTTATGGAGTATATAGGAAGGCTAGGTTAGCAAAAGTAAACTTACATTATCCACGTACCACTCACGCATATTTGTCATACTCATGAAGTCTTTGGCGGCAAATGAATGCATGGTGTATTCTTCTGGAACCTTCGTCTTGTTAGTCATAATTTTTTTGTAGTTTCTTCTTTTTTTCATAGCCAAGTGCCACGTATATATCCACTTTCTTCAATGACCCCTGAACTTTAACAACTCTTGGAGCGGGAGGATTTGCAATTTTTTTAGATTTCCTATTGAAGAGTACTTAGCTAATTGCTCTTTTCTTCCTCCTAATTGCCTCTATAGGAGTGTATGGCTCCCTCACCTTATTGGATGGTATGACACCCCTCTTGGATTTTAAATCCT
>NW_025891824.1:0-3789 GCF_002878395.1 Capsicum annuum
ATCTACATGTTGAATTAATCAATTTGTATCAGTTCCATTTGAGTTTTGTGTAGTACAGTTTTTTAGTTTAGATGGCAAAGCATATGGATGAGGAAATTATGTCTATTGTCCCCCAAAAGTGACCGGTCTTGAATTTTTGTCCCGCCTAAATAAGTTTTAACTTTTTCTTGAGGCAAAACTTCTAGTCAATTGTGCAGGTTCATTGTCTTGAAATGTAATAAACGTTTGTCTTATTGACGAGTTAAAATGTCTGCCTTATGAAAACATATCTAAGTCCTAACGTTTGCCGATAAAATAATTTCTAGTCAATTGTGTAGGTTCATTATCTTGAAATGTCATCAACACTTATCATATGAGCAAGAGCTAGAATATTTGCTTTATGGACAAAATTTAATAAGTGGGGTCAAAAAATCAAGTTCACCCTAATAAAGATCGATTTCGTTAGACTTTTTTATTACTAAAAATTACACAAATGCACAACTTATATTTCCAATATTACAAAAACTCTCAACATATACACAAAATGCTATGTATATATCGGTTATGTTATGTATATTAATAGGAAGAGAGAGTAAAGTAATTAAAAAAGTGGGTGAGATTGTAATTACTTTCAAAAGGGTTGGTATTTATGTTATTTATACTTTTTATTAAGCGATAAAATATCAAGATCAGCCCATATTAAGACCACAAATAAGTAGATTTTCTCAGATCTTATACTTCTATGTCCTTGGCACCCTTTGGCTTGACACAATATTTAAAAGTAAAAAAAAACAGTACTTTTAAAACTTGTGGTCAAACAATCTTCAGATATTTGTGTGAATATAAATTATTTCATTTTAAAATTAAATTGTTTCTAATTATAGTCAAGCGACTTTTTTTTTTTTTTTTTTTGGAGCAAGCCAAAAAGAAAGGGTGCCACATAAAATGGGTCGAATGAATTACATATATTAGTTATATGAGTTTTAAAATTGCAAATCAAATACCATGTTAATTTTATACATAAATTATTTACCTTCAAACTAACTACCAAACGTGATATTACTTGTGCAGTATTTAATAACTGTATAACTCACCTCCAAACTAGCTACCAAAAGGCTCCTTATACTTCATCTATCCCAATTTATATTAGAGCCATCAATATGGGCCAGGCCCGTTGGGCCGGCCTGACCCATCCTATAATTTGATGGAGTTGGACTTCAGTTTTCGCTGGCCCGATCCAGCCTATAATTTGATGGAGTTGGGCTTCAGTTTTTGCAACCCATTTAAGAACAGAGCTTTTTAGCCCGACCCGGATAAGCCTGTGGGGCTTGAGCAATATGGGTTGGGCCGGCCCGTAAGTCAAATAAATACAACTATTTATATTGCTTATTAGTATTTTTATTTGATTTGAAGGTTATTATATCAAAAGTTATTTAATTTTGCAATTAGGAGTATTTTTTGGAGGTGTTGGAGACTTGATTAACAAGTATTAACACTACGCAATATTATCTGGTAATATTTATGTTTATTAACATTCCAAAATTAAATTATAAAATATTACTTTTTAAAAAGTGGGCAGGCCCGTGAGGCCCGCAACCCACAAAGTAATGTTGTGGGTTTGGTGTTTCAGTTCGGCCTGACCCGTCAAACTCAAAGCTCGTGTGGGCTAGTCCGGATGGACTGGGCCGACCCGTATTGACAGCTCTAATTTATACTCCCTCCGACCTATTTTACTCGTCCCAAATTGGGATGGCACAGCTATTAAGAAAAATAATAAATAACATGACTAGTTTACCATAGTACCCCTATTAAATAATGTTTATATTTTAATTTAAAGAAAAAGTAATTAATGCAAAGGGTAAAATATGTAAGAAAAAAATTGTCTTGTCTTGATAAGTAAAAAAAAACAAGTAAAATGGGACACCAAATTAGAAAATTTGGGACGAATAAAAAGGAACGGAGGAAGTATGACACTTTCTTTTCAGTCTGTTCAAAAAAATAATATCATGGTTCCATAATGGGGAAATAATTTAACTTTTAAATTGTCCTTTTACCTTAACACAATAATTTATATAGTTATACAAATTTCAAACGTCTATCTAATTAAATAATATCATATAAATTAAAACGGACAGAGAAGTGCAGTATGTTTTAACCTATTCACCAAACAAAATTTAAAAAGAAAATTGAAATAACTTTATCATATAAAAAGTAGAAAAGCTTAACAAATAAGTAAAGTAGAAAAGCCTTAACCACTCAAATCAAAGCGCAGAGAGAAAGAGCTAAATATTTTTCAAAGGCCAAAAAAAATGAAGGAATCAATACCTCCCAATTGAGGTATATGTTGCATTTCTCTCTATTCTCTGTTTTATTTATGTGTGTATCTAAGTCAGATTTTATATGCCTCGACTATTTTGTTGAATATCTATTAGAAATAAGCATCCAATAATCCCGAAATATGGCTAAAGTTGCTACGACGCACTTCAACTTCACAACGATCCTATTAACTTCTGAACTCAATTTTAATATATTTTTGTCATCCTTTTGTATTGATGTGACACCTTTATAATGGGGTCCACATCAAAGGTGTCACGTCAGTAAAAAAGAATGACAAAAATACGTTAAAATTTTATTCTGGGGTAATAAGACCCCGTGAAATTGGAGTGTGTCGTAGCAAATTTGGTCATATTTCGGGGATACTAGATGTTTTACTTTATCTATTATATATCCTAACTTAAATTCAGCATAGGGGCGAAAATTCAGCATACGGGCGAAGCTAGAGTATTAGTTACGGATTTGGTGTAACAAGTATAAATCTTATATTTATGTTTTAAAAAAAAGTCATTTATTACGCATATTCGTTCAATTTGTTTGTCTTACTTTTCTATTTTGTCAAATCTTTAATTCAAACTTTTCACATGCCTCACATGTGGCATGTTTTAAGACCACAAAATTAAAAGATTTCAATTATATTCTATATATCTTTAATTTAAGACCAAAGGACAACTCCATGCACTAAAACTCCCGGTGTGTGCGGGGCCCGAGGAAGTACCGAACCACAAGGGTCAATTGTACGCTACCTTACCTTGCGTTACATGACAACAAATTTACCAGTTACTCAAAGGCTTTCCTTTAGTTTAAGACGGCAAGATTCAAAAGTCTATCCCAAGTCAAACCAGACAAACAGATTGAAACGGAGGAAGTAGTAAATGTTTTATTACCCGATAAGCCGTCTTTTCTAGAATGTAGAACTCATAAACTCAAAATTCGAGATTCGTTTTTGTCAGCATAATGTAACTTAGGCATGTGGAACAAAAATGTTTTGCCTTACCTGCAAACTTTAGTTGCAGGGAAGAGAGTTGTGAGGCATTTAGAGAAAATAAAGCAGATGGATTTGCAGGAAGAAATAATTATGGACATTCTCAGTAGGCTACCTGCGCGGTCTCTTCTTCGATTCAAATGTGTTTTGAAGTTTTGGATGGCATTAATCTCAGAGCCTTACTTTACGACGAAGCATTTCAATCATGCGAAAAATAACCAACGTTTCGAAAAAATGCTTTTTCTTAACAGAGAGTATTCATTCCATTGTTCTTCCTTATCGTCGGATCAACTGTTTGAGGATGTACAAGGAATGGATAGGCCTCGTAGTGGTAAACTATGGGGCTGGAATATACATTGTTGTTATGATGGCTTGGTTCTTGTAGGGGTTCGTAATTATCCTGATAAAGACTTCATGCTTTTGCTATGGAACCCGTCTACAAGAGAATCAGTAGTACTTCCCAATCCGAAGTTTTCACAGGAGGTTACGTG
>NW_025891825.1:0-1316 GCF_002878395.1 Capsicum annuum
GATTAGAAGAAAGTAAAGCGATAGATAGATAGAACACATGAAGGTATAATCTCAAGAACCTAAGAATGGACACTTTTGGACCCTTAACACTAGAAACAATAATAAACCTATCTCTTACGCGACACAAGATCGGATTGCACCTCTCTAGCGTCAACGTTTCCAAGCAAGCAACAATAAAAGAGAATCCACCTTATTGTTGTATCCTAGTTTTGGTTTTGGTGCCTCAAGGAGAGAGGACTTGTGTTCTTTGGTATTCAAGACTCACAAATATCATCAAAAACTAAATCTAAAGACCCTACAATGTTCCTTTTATAACTATTACAAAATATAAGTTAAAATAACCAAAACACCCTTAAAAGAGTGGGCACCCATCTAGTGTAATTTATGGGCTGATTTGGGTGCATTTTGGGCCTCTTTTACACTTAAATTGCACATGCTAAGGCTCGGGTCCAACATGCACTCTCCTAAGTCCATATCCAAGAATATTCCTGTATCATCCTCTCCATCTTGAGATGAATTTGTCCACAAATTCAGGGCTTCACCTCGTTCAATTGGTCACTTCAAAGGAAACCTACTCAAAACAATCCGCAAACAAGTCACAAAAACAAGTCAAAAACTGTCCACAAAATCATGCTGAATCTGAGGGCTTAATAACAACAAGTCTCGACCAATATCTTCATTTTGAATCTCGGCTTTCTCTCCATCTTAAGCCTTGTCTACAATCTCATTCGAAACAAGTCTCCTACCATCATACAAGTATTGTAGTAGTCTCCATATCCTTCATGTTCCTTTCTACCATCCTCCTCTACATGGATATATCGGTTTTGGTGAAGTAGAGGTTCGGTTGAGAAAAATGATTTGGTAAGGGGGAGCTTCGGTTGTGGAGCTTGGATGGGAGGAAATTGACTTTCAAGTCCCTCTTATTGGACTTGATCGAATTGAGGGGGAAGTGACTCATTTAGGTCTCGAGTTTGAGGACATTTGTTGGCTTGGCTTATGTCTATGTCATTTAGTGGTGGTCTTGGAGGGTTGATCGTTTGAGGTAAAACTTCGGGAGTAGAAACATGAGAGTTCCTTCGACTTTCCACTCGATCCAACCTCTCAAGTATAGTAGACATATCCGAGCTCAATTTGTCAAGACCCACATTCGTCTTAGCTATTTCTCAGGCAATGGCATCAAGGTGGGCCAAAATTGTGTCCATTATGGCAAAGGAGTTACCTACAAAACAGAAAACACGTTTGTTGTACAAAAACATCCTTACTCTCTCTTTTATTTCTTGTCTCTCGGATCCCTTACACTCAATCTCACAAGTAAT
>NW_025891826.1:0-3114 GCF_002878395.1 Capsicum annuum
GTCCACCCAACCGGCCATGAAAATTTAAACGGAGCACACTGAGACGATCCCCAACCCCCAAAATCATGGGCTATAGCACATCGATTTGGCCGAAAAATGCCCCGTTCGCGCCGTTTCGCCCGTTTGTCCTCTCAAATAGCCACAAAAATTTAAACGAACCACACTGGGACGATCCCCAACCTCCCGAGCATGCCCCGATCGATTTTCGACATACAGCACGCTTGAACCTCAGATCCACCCCCAAAACCATGGGCTATAGAACACCGATTTGGCCACACAATTCCACATACTCGCCGTTTATCCACCCAAAAGGCCACAAAAATTTAATCGGACTATACTAGGACGATCACCAACCTCCCTTGCATGCCCCAGTTAATTTTTGGCCCATTGCACACCCGGACCTCGAGCCCACCCCTAAAATTATGGGCTATAGTACACCTTTTTATTTTGAAAAGGCCCCATTTGCGCCGTTTCTCTCATTTGTCCACCCAAATGGCCACAAAAATTTAAATGGACCACACTAGGACAATCCCAACCTCCCTAGCATGCCCCGATCAATTTTAAGCCCACAGCACGTCCTGACGCGAGCCTACCCCCAAAATCGTGGGCTATAGCACATCGATTTGGTCAAAAAATGCCCCGTTCGCGTTGTTTCCCTCGTTTGTCCACCCAAATGGCCATGAAAATTTAAATGGACCACACTGGGATGATCCCCAACCTCCCTAGCATGCCCCGATGAATTTTTGGCCCACACCACGCACGAACCCCAGGCCCACCCCCGAAATCGTGGGTAATACCACACCAAATTGGCCGAAAAATACCCCGTCCATGTCGTTTTAACCATTTGTCCACCCCAATGGCTACAAAAAATTAAACGGACCACACGGGAACAATCTCCAACCTCCCTGGCACGCCCAGGTCAATTTTTGGCCCACAGTACGCCCGTGTAGACACCTAATTTCGTCCCTCCCCGATATCATTTTTACCTATTGTTTACCTTATCCTACCGTGTACCCTCACCCGTGTGATAATCCCTCCACAAAATGACAAAAATAACAACCCCCTAACTAATTTTGTTTTATCCTAATATTCTAACAACCCACCCAATTAAAAAACAACACCTACCTACCCTATCCTAACAAACTCTACCCTACCCCACCTCACCACTACCCCCTACCCTACATGACCCCACCTACCTCACCACTACCCCACTCTCACCTCATACATACACACATAAAAGGGAAATATTCAGCAGTTTTGGGGATTGAGAAAGAAAGGGGAACTCACAAGAAAAAAAAGCACAGATTCTACACTACATCATCACGAAAATTTTCCACATTCTAGAGATGACTCTCCTCCATCATCATACATATACGCACATCCACAAAAACACATAAGGTGGGAGGTCTCGATTTTGTTTTTATTTTTTCCATGGATCCCTGATTCATCTTTCACACAGTCAACATCATATAAACATAACATACACTCTCATAGATTCTTCTTCTACACACAACTCACATGCATACACAGTGATATCGATGTAAAGAGGCGAGTTCTCACTGGAAATCATCACACGGATTCTCAGCTTCTTGTTGGAAGTTTTGGTTTCGGGTTGTTTTTGTCTATTTTTTGCAATTTTTGTTCGAACTGGCGAAAAACAGAGCAAAAGTTGGAATACCAAGGCTTTGTTTCATTGTTTGGGTCTATTTTGGGGTTCATCGGATCATGAGGCTTGAAATCGATACAAGTTGAATGAATAAAAGGGACATTGAGGTGGCTGGTCGTTGAGATTTTCTAGTCGGGGTTCGAAGTTTGGCTTCTTTAATTCTTTGTTGTCAACGAAAGTTGATTATTAGAAGGTCGTTTGAGGCTTCAGCTCAGATTGCTATTTTTCTATTCGAGTTGGATTCATCGCCGTTGAGGTTCTATTCGAAATTTCAAGTCCACGTTTTCTTATTATCAATAAAGATCAGATTGTTGAAAGGTCCATTTCTTAACTCGCTCTATTTTTATCTATCTTAGTGTGTTGAATGAATTGTGAATATGTGTGGTGTTATTATGTTTTGTTGGATTTTTGTTGATGTTGACCATGACGTTTGTGATTCGGCTATGTTGGTTTGAGGAATGAGTTTTATCATGTTTTAATGGGTTGATAAAAGAAAAATTGGGGTGGAATTACGAGATTGATAAAATGATGAATTTGGTTAATAATGGTTTTATTGTTACCTTTTATTCAACTTGGAATAAACATGAATAATGTTGGTGAACTCAATAGTGTCACGATTTTAGGTCGCCAATTGGATATGCAAATGGTAGGTTCGGGTAGGCAAATTTAGGCATGGTGGATTGATGACATATTTGAAATATGTGTTGGAATGGTTTTTATTTTTTTGTCGTATTTAATTCAATTGTATAATTTGGCCGGGGAATGCCGCGAAGTATCTGTATATATTTATTCATCGGGGAATGCCCCGAGGTGTCATGTACCCAGAGGACGTTTGTGGTGAAGGCCCGAGGCATCGGGTAGAGCATTGATTTAGGATTAGCGTAGGTTTACTTTCAGTCCCTTTTTATTTCGGGTTGTAATAATTGGACCGGACTTTACATTTAGGATTGTTTTGTTTTGTTTTTTTGTTTGTTTGTTTTGTTTGATTATTTTGCATGCTTTTGTGCGTTTTATACATTTCTTAGTTGCAAAAATAGTCGATACACTTTACCAAGTGACCGTGGTTGAACCACGGGATCGAGAGGTGCCTAACACCTTCCCCTCGGTCAACAGAATTCCTTAGCCAGAATCTCTGTTCGCAAACTAGTTTAAAGAGTCAAATGGGTTTGGAAAGGATTTTCTAATGGTGACTTGGCACACTGGGTTATGCCAAGTGGTGACTCTGAGTAAAAAAAAATGTGAATAATCCTTTTCCGAAATAAATTTTCATTTCTTGTCACTTAAATAATGAAACCCTTTTTGAACATTAAATTATAACCATATTTTTGGAGTTGAAAAAGGGGTGTGACAACTCTGGCGACTCTGCTGGGGACACAAGTATGAGAATTCGAGCTTATTTTTTAGTCGTATTGGCTTTGTTTGGCATTACGAGTGTATAAGCATTGTTT
>NW_025891827.1:0-1337 GCF_002878395.1 Capsicum annuum
CTTTCAATAAAAACTCACACTTGGAGAACTTGGCATACAAACAATGATTCTTTAAAGTTTGCAATATTACACGGAGGTGATCTACATGATCTACCTCACTCTTAGAATACACTAAGATATCATCAATAAAGGCAATAACAAACATGTCCAAGACCAGATGAAAGACCCTATTCATTAAATCCATGACAAGAAATTCATAGTGACCATACTGCGTTCTAAAGGCAGTCTTAGGGATATCCACATCCCTAATCTTAAGATGATGATAACCCAATATAAGATCAATCTTAGTGAAACACTTCGCACCCTGAAGTTAATCAAACAAATCATCGATCCTAGGAAGAGGATACTTATTCTTTATAGTCACTTTGCTTAACTGATGATAATCAATGCATATACGAAGAGAACCATCCTTCTTGCACACGAACAACATGGGAGCACCTAATGGAGACACACTGGAGAAGATAAAACCTTTATATAAGATGTCTTTAAATTGCTCCTTAAGGTCTTTTAGCTCTACCGAAGCCATTCTAGAATGAGTGATAGAAAACATACGGGTTTCCAAAATAAGATCAATGGCAAAATCAATTTCCCTATTGTGCGGATCACTAGGAAGATCATTGAGAAACACCTAAGGAAATTCATTAACCAAGTGGACAAATTCTAGGGAAAGCTTTTCCGGGTTAGAATCTTTAACTCGGACTAAATGATACAAATGCCCTTTTGCAATAAACTTTTGAGCTTTCAGATAAGAAATGAATCTTTCCTTAGGAACTAAAGAACCACCTTCCCATATAATGATTGGATCATTAGGGAATTTTAAACATAACTCTATTGGTCCACCAATCTGAGGAAGCATAGCAAGAGTGCAACCAATCCAATCCCATAATGATATCAAAATCAACCATGTCTAACTCTATCAAGTCAACAAGAGTGTCTTTACCAATGATTGATATCACACGTCCCCTATAGATTCTTGTAACAACCACAAAGTTTCCCACTAAGGTAGAAATAGAAAAAGGAATTGATAGATTCTCAGAATAATAATTAAGATGTACAACCAAATATGGGGTCACATAAGAAAGAGTAGACCCTGGATCAAGCAAACAATACACATTACGGGAGAAAAGTCTTAATACACCCGTGACAATATTGAGAGATGCATCGGAATCGTAGTGAGTAGCATGTGCATATAAGCAATTTCGGCAAGGGCTGGCACTAGAAATAAAAGTAGAGGCAGACATAGCATTCTATGGTACAGGAGGAGGTAGAGCATTAATAGGGGCCCTGTTGGCGTAGAAACTGCTAGAGGGGGGCACTCACACTGTATGTGCCCAATC
>NW_025891828.1:0-5142 GCF_002878395.1 Capsicum annuum
GTTCAAAGATATCAAATCTACCGATTGATCGAGTGCATCTGATGCATGTTAGCTACGAAAAGTTCAAAGGGAAACCCACTTATCCAGATGCAATCAGTCTTTGCTTGATGATCACATACTTGTCTGTAAACGTTTTATAAAAAATAGCCATTCCCCATTCATGTGGGGAATTGTTGGGTTCATAGAAGTGTGAATGGAAAATGGAGAAAAAATGGTGGAGAAGAGGAGACACCAATTTGGAAAGTGTACTCCCAAAATTGGAAAGTTCACTAATTCTCCCACATTGGTGGGAGAAAGGAACTTTGGAGTGTTTATAATGATGAACACTTACTCTACATGGTAAGTGAGGCAAGAAATAAGAGATGTCTTGTGCTATCATCATCGTCGCTCGCTCGGCTCGGCTTTGGATTTGGATTTGGATTTGGATTTATCAAAGGATCAATCGATGAGATCTATCTTTTTGGATAAAATTTATTTGAATTTCAAAAATACCAACAGTAACGCAGTAAATATTTTTTGTGTTTAATACTTTATTTATATGATTTCAGTTTCATTATGAAAGCAACGAAAGCATGCATGCAGAAGCTATTTCGAACAGATGCTTCAGATAAATTTTTGAACTGATGCAATTTTTCACTGAAATGGTGCACAATTTTGAAACTGAACTGATGGACTGTTTTAATAAACTGATGCACTATATCTGAAATGATGCATTATTTTAATGAACTGACACACTTATTCACAAAATGGCATGCCTATTCAGAACAGTCACAATGTTTGGACGAATAGACATAAATTTTCAGAAAAGGTTACACCTTTTAGATGAACCTTTGCCACTTTTCAGAAGAGGCATAAACCTAGTTTCATCCACAGGTTTGTATACGAAATTTTTAGATTAAAAACTCTCTTCTTGTCTCAAAAATATTCTGTGTGATCACTCAAAACGTTCTGTGAGTTCGAAGAAATTCCTACCGTTTGAGTATCGCTACTGTTGGTCTAGTTAGCCATTTTATCCAGGGAGGAAAAATTCCACAACCTTGGGTACAGTGAGGGGGATTATTTCCTTAAGGAAAATCCGTGAATTCGGATGACTTGGCTATTTTCTGTTTCATCTTTATTTTTCTGAAAAAATAAATACACCTCTTGGAAAGGTCATTTTGATCTTGTGTTGAGAGTTTGATACTTCATTGTGTTCTTGTTTATACTTGAACTCGAGTTGAAGTTGTTGTTGTAATATACAAATTCTACATACCCGACTATATTGTGGGAAATAACACCTACAACAGCAATCATTTTGACTGATACAACATCGATATCAATACCAGTTGGGTTATAGATCTTTTTATCTTCCTATGTGAACAAATAAAGTTCGATTTATGGTAGTAACTATCATATTTGAAAAGACAAGATAAAAGATCTTCTATGTGATTTTTTCTAATAAACTTCAGTCCATGACAAATGAGGATTGAAAATTTGAGCACTTACAATTTGTGGCTATCAGACAATAAATTGAAAATGATGTTAGAAATCATATTATGAATGAGACACAAGGGATTATTCTTAACAAATCCATTATAAATTTTATCTTATTTTAATCATCCTAACAACCTACCCCTACCCCACCCCCTACCCACCTACCCTACCCCTATCATCATCCCCTTTGTCACATTTTCCCCCCTTTGTACTTCAACGAAATTCACAAAAAAAATATATACACATAGCTCAAAAATTAACTTGAGGGACCGACTCACAAAAATTCATCTTCCACAAAATTCACTCACAGTAGCAACACACTTGACACAACCGCCATTTTTCTTTTCTCATTCACCGGAGCACATATACAATACACATACCTCACAAGTCAAAAAGAGAAGCAAGGGGGGCCCACAAGGGAAGATAATCACCTACACCCCTCATAATTAACAAAAAACTTGTTCATTTTTTCCCAAGAGAGCACGCAGAATATACACACACCACGCATACACAGTAGGGGGGAATCCATTTCCCTTGATTTTCTTTTTATTCTCGCACATACACAAAATACGATTGAGACACACTCCTTTTTCCTTTTTCTTTTTTCACCATCTCACAAACACATAGATCATATGCACACACATATAGACCTCATTGGAATGGAAGAAAAAATAGTGAAAAGATGAGGGATTAAGCGAGAGAGAAAGCTGATCGGAGAACGGGGAGATATAGAGAGAATCATGGGAGAAAGATGAGCCAAAAAAGTAGAGGGTTGCTGGGAAATCCACCGTAATATATGAAAATTGGTTGTGTGTGGTTTGTATTTTTTGCGATATCCGTTTCAGGTCAATTTGGTTTCTGATTTTGCAATTTCACTTTTGGTTGTTGATTCGAATGGAGGTCGGGTTGAAGTTTGTTAAGTTGTTGTTCGTTATTGAGGTTTGACGTTGAGGTTCCATTTCGGTCGAGGTTCTATTTCTTCATAAGTTCCGATCCATCGTTGGTTGTTCGGAATAAAATCATCAAATTGAGGTCCAATTCTACTTTCTCTTTTTTATTTCATTGTTTATTCTATTCGATGCATTGAATTGAACATGGAATGAATTATTGTTGTTGCAATTCTGTGATTAATTTTGTGATCATAGAATGCGTGTTGAAATGACACTTTATTTGTGTTTAGAACAAATTTGGGGGGTGCGAATTGAAAATAGATAGAAAAATAAACGTGATTAGTTCGTATTGATTAATTGATATTTGTTTGATGCAAATAGGTGTCGAATCTGCTAAGTTTGATAATATCGCATTTTATATCGAAACTAATAGGCAATCATTAGGTTCGGGTAGGAAAAGTTTAGGAATGGTATTTTGATGAATGTTTGAATGTATGTGTGGTGGATATTTTCTAGTTTATCATACTCGATTCAAGTGTATTCATTTAGCCGAAAAATGTCCCGAGGATTCATGTATTTATTCACCGGGGAATGCCTCAATGTATTATGTCTTCGAAGGAGGTTTGTGATCAGGTTCAAGTCATCGGGTAAAGCATTGGGGCGTAGTTTAGGGTTAGTGTAGGTTAGCGTAGGTTTACATTTCTGCATTTTTCTATTTTGGGACTGTATAATTGGACTGAACACTAACTTTAATTTTTTTTGTTTTGTGATTATGTGTTTGTTGCTTTATATGTTTATAGTGTCAAATTAGCCGATATGCTCCACCAAGCGATTCGAGGATTGACTAACACTTTTTCCTCGGTCAACAGAATTCCTTAACCGGAATCTCTTTTCGCACACCAGTTTAAAGAGTCAAATCATTTTGAAAAGGATTTTCTAAAGGTGACTTGGCATACTGGATTATGCCAAGTGGCGACTCTGAGTTTTGAATATAAACAATCCTTTTCGAAAACAAATTTTCATTTTTGTCACTTAATAATAAGAACCCTTTCAAATTTAAAATCATAATCTTTTTGGTTAAAAAGGGGGAGCGACAAGCGTAACTAGGATAGTTAGAATAGTTTAGGTTTTAATTTCAGCATTTTTTTCGATTTGTAAAAACTTGGATTGGACACTATTTTGGGGTTTTGACTATTTGATTGTTTGTTTTTGTGTGTTGTTTGTTTGGTTTGTTTTATGCATTTCATAGTATCGTACTAGTTGATATACTCCCGAAGCGACCGTGGTCGAACCACGAGACCGACGGATGCCTAACACCTTTCCCTCGATTAACAGAATTACTTAACCGGAATCTCTATTCGTGGACCAGTTTTGAAAGAGTCAAAAAATTAAATGAATTTTCAAAGGCGACTTGGTACACCAGATTTATGCCAAGTGACGACTCTGAGTTTAAATGTAAAAGAATCATTATCGAAATAAATTTTATCTTTTGTCACATAATAATAAAAACCCTTTCAAACTTAAAATTTATTATTTTTGATAAAAAGCGGTGTGATAGATACTACTAATAATGAAATATAGAAATTGGATATAGTAAATTTTCTTCTCACGTGTTCAATCACATGTTCAAACACACTTCAATTTCTCTCACAACCAGGTGAGTTGCAAGTTAAACTTAGAGTGTGTTTGGTATGAAGAAAATATTTTTTGAAAAATGTTTTCTAATTTTCTTATATTTGGTTGGCTTAAATGTTTTAGAAAATATTTTTCAAATTAACTTATTTTTCTCAAATTTAAGGAAAATGACTTTCCGACAGAAAGTAGGAAAAATATTTTTCAAAATTCTCTTTCAACCTCACTCTCAAGTTGAAATATTTTTACAACTCTCAAAATCACCCACTCTATCCCAATACCCAATCCCCTACCACCTCCACCCCACTACCCCTAATCTGAAAAATATATTTAATTTTTTAAAAATATTTCAAACTTTTTTACTACCACATCCCCTACCCCTACCCCTACCCCTACCAGCCCTCCTTAAAAAAATATAATTATTTAAAAAAAATCAAACTTTTTTACCACGCCCCTTATCCAATCCCTATCCCCCCCCCCCCCCCAAAAAAAAAATTAAATTTATTTTTTTACCACACCCTTACACCCTATCCCAACTCCCACCCCCTACCCATCCCTTAAAAAATTATTATCTTAATTTATTTTTCAAAAAAAAAACCCAACTTTTTTCCTACCCAGTCCCTACCACCTATTCTGAACCCACCCCCCCCCCCACCCCCACCCCCACTCCTCACACACACACCAACCCCCACCCCCCCCCCCCCCCCCCAACCCCACTAAAAAAATAATATTTTAATTTATTTTTTAAAAAAAATTTCAAAAAATTTTTATTATCCTATCCTTCTTACCCTATTCATTCTCATTATTTTTTGTTAAAAATATACAAATACTTTTAAAAAATATTTTCCTACTTGCATAAAAAATGCAGGTATATAAGTAAGAAACAACTTATTTTCCTAGAAAATATTTTTCTCCTCCATATTGAACACATCTAAAAAAAAGTATTTTTCGGGGTCAAAAATTATTTTTATAAAAAAGTATTTTCTGCTCTTTAACCAAACAGTAAAATGTATTTTTTGAAAAATATTTTTTAAATATTTTTTCACTCACCAACCAAACATAAAAAATATGTAAGAAACCAACATCTTTTCCATGAAAATATTTTCTAAAAAATAGTTTTAATGAAAAACATTTTCCTTCTTACCAA
>NW_025891829.1:0-3050 GCF_002878395.1 Capsicum annuum
TTTCACTTATTCAAATAATTGAACTAGTAAATCATTCTGAGTAACTTTAATAGTAACTTCATCTGTTGTTAAATCCGTCTGAGTATCCTTGTCGTGACAAGTAATCTGCAATGACATTTTTGTTAGTACTAGTTGCTTCAATTGCAAATGTAAAATTTAATATGTTCAATACTAATCTCTGTATTTTCTTTGTTGTAACTGAATTTTATATTTTCTTCGTTAACCACCAACGTACCTATGTATTATCTATTTGTACAATAAATTTGTTAGATACAATATATGACTCAAATGCTAATAAACATTTATATAATGAACATAATTCTTTTCTATTTAGTTCTGTTTCATTAAACGTGTCTAAGTAATACCTGCAATGATGTTCTAATTTTTCTTCTTCGTATCTGTATTTAAGTACTCCTCCCTAACTATATTCACTTGCATCTGCTTCTACTATATATGTAAATTTTTTATTTTCATCTGGGAATTGTAATTTTGGTAATTCTTTGCAAAGTATTTTTATCTTCTGCACTTGTTTTTTATCTTTTTTATTACAATTATATTCTACATCTTTTCTTATTTTTTTTGTAATGGTTTTAGATTTTCTGCTAATTTTTGTATATATTCTCTTACCTGATTTACTAATCCTAAGAACGATTGTAATTTGTTTTTTGTATATAATTCTTCTTTTAAATTTATTATTCTTTGTACTATATGTTGTTGCATTTTTACTCCACTCTTATATATTTTTATTCCTAAAAATTCTATCTGATTTTTCATAATTTCAGTTTTCTTTTCGCTTAAGCTTATTCCTGATATTTATATTATATCTGTAAATTGTTCTAGTAATTTTAAATGTTCTTCTTTGGTTTTTATGTATTGTAGTATATCATCTATGTCTACTACACAATTATGTAATTGTTTAAAATAACTATTCATAAAATGTTGATATCTACCTAGGGCATTTTCATATCCAAATGGTAATACGTTACATACATAAAATCCTTGTGGTACTGTAAATGCGGTTAATTCCTTAGAATCTTTATCTAACTTTAAGTGATAAAATCTTGATTTAAAATTTAATTTACTAAAGTAGTTATATCCTTGTATTTGTCTTATTTTTAATATCTTATTTGGTATTGGATAATTATATGTCATAGTTTTGCATTTAAATTTCTATAGTCAATAACCATTCTACTTTTTCCTCTTTTTTGTTCACTACATTTATTTACTATAAATGTTGGACTATTGTGTTTACTATTACCTTTTTGTATATACTGTTTTTCTAATAATTCATCTATATGCATTTTAAATTCTTTTAAACCGTCAAAATTATATGTTAACGGTTTTTGAGTTATTATGCTATTTTTATCTATTAATTCAATTTTTATAGTAGTTTTATATTTTTTTCATCCTTTTAATGGATCTTCACTATATAATTTTTCTAATTTTTTCTGAATTATTTCTATTTTATTTACTGAAAATATAGTTATTTCATTTTTATTTATCAAAAATACGACTAGTTCTATTGTATCTTCAGTATTTTTATATTTTCTGACTTTTGTGTAATTTTTTTCATTTCCTTTTATCCAATCAGTTTTATTTCTTATTTTATTAGTAACTCTTTTTGCTCTTACTTTCTGTTTACATGGTGTTGTGAACCATCAATCTGTTTTAGTTATTATATGTGGGTATAATTTATCTAAAAATGGCATTCCTAAAAGTATGTCTTTTGATGTTAGTTCATAATTATAGATTTCTTTTATTGTTAATATCTTATCTCATACTTGTATTTTTACATTTCTAGCTTTATAAATAATTAAGCTTCCTTTGTTACTAAATCTTCTAACTACTATTGGTGTTTTTAATTTATCTCATTTACTTTTTGATAAACAATTATATCTACATAAATTGGCTTCTGCTCATGTATATATCATAGGCATATAATATCAACTGTAATATCCTTCTACTACTATCTTCATTAATACATATATTTTCATATCATGTCAAAGCTCTTTTTATTAATAATATTTCGTTATTATATGTTATGGATAATTGTGTATGTTCTATATTGTATGATTTTACTTGTTCTAATTACTTTATTTCTAATATTATGTCTGATTTTTGCATATCTTCCTTTACTTCAAATTCTATTTTTATTCTTCTTACTCCTATTATAATTTTTTTCAGCTATATTTTTAGTGTTTATTAGACTCATCGGTAGATCTGGGCATATATTATTATCAGATTTTATTTTTTCATTTTTTACTTGATATTTTGCTATATAATTTTCTTCTTGTCCTATATTTAAGAGTATTAAATATTTTTTTTATTTATTATTCCTGTTATATAATATTGAGTTAAATTGACTATTGAAGTTATTTCATAATTTGTTCTTTTTTATGAGCTTGATAATTCTGTTTTTTCATAAGCTATTCTTTTTGTTGTACTTATTCTATCATTTATTATTTCTAAATCTTCTTCTATATCTATGCCTTTGTAACTATAATCATTATTATCAATTGTTTTCACAAATTGTTCGAAAGGACTTTCTATTTGTAGTTTGTAAATTTTATTTTTTCTGTTATTTTATGTTTTGTTTTTAATACATATAGATTTTTACATCTTGCTATAAATATTTTACTTCCTGGGGTTAGTTCTATTCCTGATATTTTCCAATATAATACTAATGATTTATCTATATTTTTATCTGTTGTTGCTACTGAATAATTTGGACTTACTATAAATTTAAATTTTTGGTATATTAGATTTACTCTTATTGCAGTTATTATACTTTTTTCTATATGTTTTATAATTCTATTATCTGCTAAATATAATTCTATTGGTGTATCTATTCCTTCTCTAAAACATGCTTTTATTAACGTTCCTCCAAGGTGTACATATTTTATTGGGTCTCTACTTTTTATATCATTTATTTCTTTATTTATTATTTTTTTTATTATTAGTGGTATACTAGCTCTACCTTTTGTATATCTATAGTCTATGACATGTTCCTTTTGGCTTACTATGTAGTATTCTTTTGTTCGTCTACTGAA
>NW_025891830.1:0-2008 GCF_002878395.1 Capsicum annuum
CTCTGGCCCACAATTATCAATATCAATCCTACAGTGGCACGTAGTTTTGGTGAAATACCACATTTCCCACTCGGTGCCAAATACTACTCCCAGACACAAGCTCAGAAGTGTTAGGAAATTCACCACAAACATCACAAGGGTCTATCATGAAGACCAAATCAAATCTCTTTCTCAATTATCAAATCATAATCAATTTGTGGATTCCTAACTCGACTCAAATCAAATCAATCTTTCTCAATATCAAAATGTATCAATTCATTAAATCATGACAACATCAATAACTTTGAAGAAATATCAAGACTCATTGTAACAACTCAATCTCATGAATCAATATACTCAATAATCCAGTTTGTCATAAGGAAGCTTAAAGCTTGACACATATCTTGAAAACAAAATATGATATTCACAATATTAAATATCAAGTCATAACTTGGGAACAACAAAATAATCATGTATAAAAAAGCTTGAACAATTTATATTCTCATAATCTCATGATGAAGTAATTTGGGTATAAATCTACTTGCAAAATCATATAAATCCATGATAGAAATCAAAGTTTTCAGCATAAGAACGAAAGAATTGCTCTTGTTCAAAACCCCACATACCTTAATCTTTGAAATTGGATGAATTCTAGTGCTTGAGACTCTATCCGCACTTGTAATAAATGATTCTTGAAGCCCATACTATGAGGAACTTGATTCTTTAAGAAATCTTAAAGATTTATGGATGATTTTTGGAAGATTAATGTCCTTAAATAAAAACCCTAGATATATTTCTTAAGAGAATGAAGAAATTAGGGGTTCGATGGGAATTCTCTTATATATAGGGGCCTCCAAAAGATGGAAAAGACCAACATACCCTTGCAAAAAAGTCGTTTAATTGATGAAAAAAATAGCTGACGACATTCATGACAAGTCGTCATTTCCGACATTGGTGATAAGTCATCACACTTGTGACAACTTATCACAAAATGTCGTCACTGGGGATGGAAATCTGCCTAAGGCTAACGACATTGGTGATAAGTCGTCACACTTGTGATAGCTTATCAAAATATGTTGTCTCTCAGTTTTCCAGCCTGACATGCTGGAGTAAAATGGGCATAACTCTTGGATCCGATACTGGATTTTAGTGAAATTGATATAGTTGGATCTCAATAATTCATAGTATAACGAGAGATATGCTCATTTGACATTGAATATGGCAATATCCTTCCCAAGAATTCAATCGGTAAGGAATGTTTTGATTCACCTAATCGCTAGGACATCTTTGAGGCCTTAATACACATCACCCTTGATCAGAAAATAACCAAAGCACTATAATTTACTTTTCATGAGCTTGAGTCATGGTTGCACTATTGGTTAGAGTCTCGGGGTATTACAGAAATGATTTTGTAAAGTATGTTTTGCCTTTTTAGTGTAACTGAGTAATGGATTTCTATGCATTTTTTTTTATAAAGTTCTATTTTTGTTCAGTCAAATTAGATCTGATTTTTTTGAGTCCTTGAAGTATATTTTAATGATACGAGGGATACCATGCATTTTCTTAAGTCAGATATGATATGAATTGGCTCTTTTTTGTCATGCATTAAGTCTTTAATAGGAGACGCATGATCTAGGTGTTGTACAAAGAGTGTATTTGAATTTAGCAGTTCAGTAAAAATGTGTAAATATTAAACGTAGTATCCAACTATTGACAACTGAAGTCATTATTTTAAAATTCAAAATCCATAAAGTTTAAATCATGACTCCATTTTTGTGCAAGTTTTTCTTGCTCTTTTCGTTAGAAATAAAATTAAGATTTATTTTTCTTTACATGAAAAAAATCAAGATAAGTCTGTATTTATTGGTGTGTGAGCAAGTAAGATATGTGCATTGAAAATTGACATTAGATTCTTAACTAGCTTCAAAGTAATAAAAAAATTCATTATATATATGTACATATTATCACAAGACATAAAAGTGAACTTAACGGAGGTGCAAAAAGCTGCGGCACTGGTAGTGAAATTGAG
>NW_025891831.1:0-3834 GCF_002878395.1 Capsicum annuum
AGCCCCAAAACATGTTACTATTATCTATTTAATGTTTTTTCAATTTAATTATTTATTTTTTAACTACCTCCACGTGATGGTCTATAGATGTGTACATAGATCACGGTAGTCTACGCATAATCAGGATATCAGTCGATGTACTAATAAAGGTGTAAGTCTATGGTAAATCATACAAATAGATCACTGACATAGGTCATGATCTATGACAGTCTATTTAGTGTCACCACCAGTTCAAAATAGAAAAATTACTTTTCCAATGATAAAAAATGGCTACTTTTGTAAGCCATCAGTGTGAACACTTTGTTTTTACTTCATATATAAGGTGTACATCCCTCCTTATTTTATTTCATCAACTTTATTTTGTTTTTAAAAATTCTATAATGTCGCAAGCATCTCAATCATCCAAATCTGAAAAAACTCTAATTTTTCATTGTAGGAATGCGACTGTCTTGAGGACGTCACGCACGGATTCAAATCTAGTTCGCAAATTTTATAATTGTGCAATTGCAAAGGTGAGGTGTGCTTGTTTTTTTTAAAAAAAAGTTAACGTAATGGTTATGTAATTATTATTTTTCCTTGGATAATGGCGTATGCTCGTTTTTCAAATGGCTTGATGAACTATCACCTCTATCCAATCCATCAAAGTTTATTCCGGGACTCGAGATATCAAATTTTCAAGGCTTGGCAAAATTTAATCTACTACAAAGGCTCCAACAATGTGAAGAAAATAAAGATTTTTTCATGACTTTGTTCAAAGAAGCCGAAGAACAGAGGGATCACTTTAAACTATTGCTACATGACACCCAAATAGAGAGGGATCAACTAAAATAAAAATTGATTTTGACCGAAGAAAGAGAGAATGTCCTAAAAATGATGTTATGTGCTACAATGCTAGTATTCGTTCTTTGGAAAAGTGTAACATGGATGTAGTGATATTGAATAAATAATAATAGTTCTACTTTTGTATAATGTTAAATACTAGTTTTGATAGAACCATAGTCGATTAAACAACACGTCAACTTAAATTTGACCAGCAGGGTAATGATAGACTATGCATACGGTATATGAAATATTAAGTATGCATTCTATGATATCAAGCATACAATGTACCAACTATGACCACACCCTGCATATTCAAATTCCATGCCACAAATCAGTTTGATAGAAACAGATTCAGCTTAGAATCATAACAAGTTTCATAAAATAAAAGAATAATTGTCATATCCTACCACCAGATCCTTCAAACTTCATATTTATGAAATAAAAAAAAATTGTCATATCCTAACAACTCATCATTTAACAATAAATTAAACATCTTAGCATTTAAATGTCTCTTTCCCTAAGTTCCTCATCAACACAAGTGTTACTGTTGATTTCATCAACAATGTCCATGACCACATCTGTTTGGACAGCTTCAACTTCTTTTTTTCTCAACAATTGCAGCTGCTTCTTCATTCTCACCTTCTTCTCCTTATTTTTCAGCATGTCTATCAGCTGCTGCTGCTTCAGTTTTGTTTTCTTCCACACCTTCTTTTCTTACTTCACCTGCAGCAACTGTTTCTTCCTCAGCTTCATCAGTTGTTTCTTCCTCAGCTTTTTCTTTTTGTTCACCTGCTGCTTCTTGCTCAACTTCTTCTTTGTCAGCTTTGCCAGTTTTTTCTTCAACAGTTTTTCCTTTTTCCATGCCTCCTTGTTTATCTGCTGCCACTTCTTCTTCTTCTTCTACTGCTGCTGCTACTTTTCCACCTTCTTCTTGGCTCTTATCTTCTTCACCATCCTTCTTTTCTTCTTATTTTTCCTCTTTTGCCACAACAGCAGCCAACTCATCCATTTTGCTTTTTTTTTCTCCTTCTTCATTTCTCTCCGATTCATACACATACACTATTTCATAATATTACAAAGTGTTACTGATATTTAAAGCTGAATATTCATTAACAACATCAATTAATGAATGAAGTTGCCTCGCTCATGTTGTCGCTCATCATTTTCCTTTTACTTCTTTCTTTTCTCTTTGATATAGACAACAATATCCAACACCACTTCCTCAAGCGCAGCCACACGCTTATAAAGATCCCCAGGGGATGAGGTTTCTACTGCATCTTTGGAGGTGCTCGGAGAATCATCATCACCAACGCGTACTCCAACAGGGTTACCACCCAAATCCCCGTTATCATCATTGTCCTCATTTGAAGTGAGGACAATCACCCCTTCTAACTCTTTCTTTAAGCCATCGAGGACGTTATTCTTCACCTCGTCCGTATATGGTTCAAACGTAATCATGTAATCCATCTTCGTCTCACTAATAGTAGGGATGATGTACGGGTACACGTTCTACCAAATATTAATTAACAATTACATAACATTGGATAAAATGGTACTATTATTGTATTATAGAAAATAAGTTCATACCTCGGTAACGCTTCCTTTATACTTGAATGGGTCGCCTTCGATTATCTTGTCGCTTTTTGAAGTGTGCCATCTGAGGATGCGGGAGATGGGTAAGGGCTCATCCATTGATTTTTCAGCAAATTCTTCAAGATGAGGAAAGGCCTCATAGATCCAAATCTGTAAGCAGTACAGCAGTGAAAAAAATAACTATGAGTCTATGACATAGTATAAATAAAATGATAATCTACGATAAATTCACTAAAAGGTTTATGATAGATACCATGAATGCCCAGGGAAATCCGAATAGAGCATAGAATGCCTTCTACTTCTCATCAAATACTTCCTTCTGCTTCTTCAGGTCACTTTTCTTCTTCAGATAGTCCATGGTCAGTTGAAATGTCTCTTTCCCCCACGGATACTTCTCGAAGAAACTCAAAGAGTCGACCATTTGAATCAGTTTTGTGTCGACAACCTTCGTCGAATCCTTTGCAAGCAACATGGTGTGCAAGAACCACAGTAGACAATACTTGAAATTCTGATCCTCGTTCAGCTTATTCCCTCTGATTAGGTGTAACAAGTTGGCCGCCGTGATGTTTTTATTTTTTGTCACCTTAAAACAAAAATTGTCCCCCTTTGCTAACACCTTCTTCATTTTTGATTCACTGGGGTATGATGAGCAGTTCAGCCCCGTGATCAAACAAAACTCTTTCAAGCCAAAACAGGCAGGCTTGTTGTTAACGCAGAACCACATCTCATGACACATCTTATCGTTCTTAACGCGTCGTAACAGCAAATAATGGACCAACTGCCCATTGAACTTGAGATGTTCCGGCAGGTTTCTCAGGTGTCCATAACAGGACCGCTTGAATCTTTTCTTCAATTCTTGATCGACAAGAATTTGCTTAAATTCTCGATAAGCAGCCATTCTTGATCTAATCGATATCTTTGCCGGGAAAGATTTGACCTTGTCAATTATCATTCAAAGGTCATACCGTTCCACAAAAATGCACCTTGAAAGATATGGCATGGACAACGAATCATTATCCCTATCATCACTATTACTCCCACTTTCCTCGCACTCTTTACTGTCACCACTGACACTCCGCTTGGCAACATCTTCACTAGAATCAACGTAGTCGCTTATCTCTTTTAACTTTGAATCTAATTCGGACACCGACTCTTCAATTTTCTTTCTTTTTGACACTTTTTCAACTACCGCAGCTCTTTTTTTTCTACTACTACCAGCGGTATCGTCTTTCTGTTTAGGAATAACATTTTTTCTATCCATTTTCAACACAGTCTACACATAAAAAATAAATCTCTCATTTTCAGTTCATAGACCACAAATCTATCAACAGAAATAACTCAATGATCAAATGAAACCCCCCACCACCCCACCAAAAAAAATAAAAATTAGCAAACACCCCACCATTAAACAGTTCACTA
>NW_025891832.1:0-2174 GCF_002878395.1 Capsicum annuum
AGTTGTTGTGAAAAATATTTTCCCAACATTTCATTACAATCAAACAAGGAAAAATTGAAAAACATTTTCCATCATACCAAACACACCCAGAATGTGCATGATTCTGTTATGGGGTGAGTATTCACTGTGGCCCGCCCCCCTCCCCCTCCCCCTTTTTTTTTTTGGTTTATTCCTTGTATTGGTATGTATATATTATCAAAAGTGGAACAAGAAACGTGAGGGGGTTATGTGGGGAAGGGGTAGGGGTATGGGGTGGTGAGGTAGGTTGTTAGGGGTAGGTGATTGGAATAAAGTTTGTTAGGATAAATTAAAATAAGAAAAAATTTGTTAGGGAGTTTGTTATTTTTGTTCTTTTATGAGGGATAATTATGCGGTTGGAGGTACACAATAGAATAAGATAAATAGGTGAAAAATAATATCGGGAAGAGACGAAATTAGGTATCTACAATTAATAACTAGTATCATGATATCATATTAAAGACTTGTATTTGTGGTCCAAGACACTACCTAAATTTCAAAGTCTACTCTATTATAATACGTTGAACTCAAAATGTCTAAATTCTTGTAATTGTGATGCATATTATTGGGAGGGAGTAGAGGTGCAGTTCTTCTGCAAAATAAATAATCTATAATTTAATTCACTGAGATATTGCATGTTATTACATTGAGTTACTGCACTTATGATAAGTTATTTTACAAGATTACATTGAGTTACTGCACTTATGATAAGTTATTTTACAAGTCAATCTAAAGTTTAAAGTTTATGAATTTTTTGTTACGTTTTTAAAGTTAATATATAATAATAATTAAATTTTTAAATTTTAGTGAATTTCTAAATACACATGCATATTTTAAACAAAGATTATTAGGTTTGTGTAAATCCATAACATGTGATCCAGATCATCTTGCTAGCATTTGATCAAGAGCCAAGATATGTTGCACAATAGGCCGGCATGCTAAGTGGGAAGAGTACTACATATAAATGTTTCCATACATTCTCAAATGGTAAGCACATTAAACCTTAAGCTTGCATATTCAAGTCACCAAGATCTAGCGCAAGTAGGAGGATAAGCTTTGATTAATGTCGTAAATGCTAAGTTGGAAGCTCACATAAGGATTTGTATATGCCAATGATCTTAATTTTGGTGAAGTGTTTATACTGCTAAGTTATTCGAATTTTTTACTTTTGGTGTCGCACGCGTGTCAACACGATATGAGTGTGGTGTGGATGTGAGATCCATATCCGATTTGGCCAACCGATTTTGAGTTCTTTGACCAAAATCGATTGCGGAAGTCCGGACAAATTTAAGAAATTTTGTAATCAAAATAAAAGTTAGGGTGAAATTGAAGAAAATAGAATACCTTGTATAGAGAAACTTCTATGTTATTGCTTTTCTTTTTATCTCCTTTCAGGATTTTCTTCTTGAACAATATTTTCTTCTCAAGTTTTCTACATAATATCTCATAATTTATGTTTTATAGCTCTATTTTTAGATATTTGAATTATTTTTTGCTGAATCCCCGCACTCGTATTCATTCCTAAATTCATATTCCCGAATCTTTAAATCGAGACCGTAAAGGATCCGACCTCTAAATTCGTACCCGTATCGAACACCTGTATCCGAGTCCTAGCAACTTACGCTGAATTATATACTATAACTTAATTAAACTCATTAGGAGTAACTTAAATTACTTTTAGTTCTTTGCTTTTAGAAAAGAGTTAGTAAGCTCATTGCATATACAGTTGGAGAGGATCGATAGGTTCAACTAGAATAATGCACCAATATATTATATCGCTCTTATTAAATAAACTTAGGTAGAAAGCTTAATATTTCCTCTGCATGGTTGGAAACATATATTATCTAAAATCTATTAGAAAAAGGTATTATATATCATTATAATCAACAACTTTAAATATTTAAAAATCATAAAAAAAATTTGATTAGCTCTCTAAAATTTATTTGTATCATAAAAGATATAGCATATGTTGGTTCCATGTCGGCAGTGGCTGTTTATGTCTATCTAGTTTAGATGATAAATTTCAACATATATGTGAATAGGCCACGGGTATGAAGTGAGAACGTAATCATATTGAAGACTTGTACTTGTGAAAGTCTACTCTATAATACGTTGAACTCAAAATGTCTAAATTCTTGTAATTGTTATGCATATTA
>NW_025891833.1:0-1383 GCF_002878395.1 Capsicum annuum
CTACCTCTAAAGAAGTAGAAAGGTTGTTTCCGATAGACCCCGGGCTCGAGACACGGCATACTAAACAAAAAAGGAAAATACAGTTTCAGAATTTTTATTATATATGAAATCTACAATTTGAGCCGAGGACCTATTAGAGAAGACCACTACCTTCACAAAGGAGGGGTAAGGTAAGGTTGCATATCCATAACCCTCCCTAAGACCCAACTTATGGGATTACAGTAGAGTTGTTGTTGTTGTGAAATCTAGAATTTCATCATAAGGTCCTCCAAACCTAAAATCCTACTAACATAAGTTAATAGACAACATAAAATAGTCAAAGACAACATAAAATAGTCAAACTTTTAAGAATCTATTGAGCTATGAGGACAGAACTCAAGGAATTCTATTACAGAAAGTAAAAATGAGTTTTATTTGATAAATCTTTAAGCCATTTCGACATTACGGTGTTTTATGATTTGTTTTTTTGTTGATAGATCATAACTTACGACAGTAATTTAAATTCAGGGATATGGTCGTGTCTCGCTCAAAGTTCATAGGCTCATTGCTAGGACCTCTACTTAAATGCAAGAGTCTTGATACAGCTGCTTCAATTATATTTAGGAGCACTAAAGATCAAGAACTACAAAAAAGCTACAATAGAGTAGAAAACGAAGTTCCAAAGGTCCTTCGGGTTAGGCTTTCCAAATCTTTGATTAATCAATACTTTTTGTTTCATTCTAATTTTTTTCTCAGCTCAGCTACATCAAATCTCCAGTTTCACAAGCATTTTGAATTAAAGACGTAAAGAAAATCACAGAAAAAGGAGAGCATACCAAACATTATTAAGACCGTGAAATCAGATAATAACCTAAAAAAAAAAATTATTTTTCAACATTTACAAAGAATTCAACAACAAATATCATAGATTTCAATTGCATGTTCAAATTAAAAAAAAAAAAAAAAAAAAACACAAAAATAGGAGAATTTTTCAGACATTAAAGAGACCATAAATATCAGAACGGAGTTTATTTTTGTCATCTACTACAAATTAAACAACTAATAAACCATACATTTCACTTGCATGTCTAAATCTAGAAAAAGAAAAAGAAAATTACAATAACAGGAGATCTTACCAGACCTTACGGAGACCACAAAATCAGCTACGAACCAACAATAAACAAGTCGGAATACTTCGATGAAACTAAGTTTGAAAAATAAAATCTTAAACCTTTCAGCTACTATTATTTTTTCCAATTGAATCCGTAATACATTTTTAAAAAAATTATCTCCTAAAATGGAGTTTGGAAATAATTATGAAGGTGAATAGGAAATTTTTCATTTCAAACAAAAATAAGCTGACAAGATTACTTTCCCAAATAAGTTAATACATAAAAATTCATC
>NW_025891834.1:0-3455 GCF_002878395.1 Capsicum annuum
GTGAGTAATTTTGCCAATTTGAAAAGAGATTTGACTAACTAAAGTCGTTTGGTAATTTATTTGAAGAATTTCAATTAAAATGATAAAAAGTAACTAACCATTTTGTCCAATTTCAAAAAGATTGTATTTTCTTTCTAAGAGCCCCCTTAAACCACAATTAGCCTCTTTTTCTCTAAAAAAGAGTTTATTCATGAGTATAAAAATAACGGTTGAATAATATATCGTTACTACATATATAAGCGTTGAATATATAAAGAACTAGCCAAAGAGAATCAATTATAGACATCTTAAAACTTAAACAAAAACTAAATCATACTACCCTTAGTTTCAATTCAATCACACCTCACAAAAATTCATAATCCAAATATATACGAAGGTCAATAAAATATGTACAAATAATAAAGTGATTAAGGAGGGTAAAGAACTCGATACTATAAGTTCCTATTGAGGCGAATGACTCCTAGCAATGTAGATCCGAGCGTTGGTAATCCTATAACCCTTGACCCGATCTTTGGGTCAAAATGAGTTTCAATGGAACTCCGACTCCCGAGTGTACATGTAAAATAAAAGAAAAATAATAAAGATTAGTAGTTAATCAAATAAAGATTAAGGTACATATTAAGAGAAGAGCATAATTTGAATGAAAATACACTTGAGGCAAGATGAATACTCAAATTCCGAATGAATACCGACACTCTAAGGAGCTTATACAGTTTTCTCCAAAGGAAAAATTAAGAATATGTCTAAGCATAAAAATATCAAATATCGAGGGGTGATATTTCATCCTAATTGAACTTTTACTAAATTCTTGAAAGAAGGGGGATTAATTACATTTTTTTTTTTTTTTGAAAAAAAAAAACTTTTGTTTAACCTTTCACTCAAGGGACACATAATAACATCTGCATAAGTAACAAGAAATGGCCACACTGAGGGACACTTCAAAGTTACTCTCTAAACATAAAATGGCAAAGGCCGATAAAGGAAAATTAAGAAGTTAAAGCTTTGATTTCAAGAATGACGTTAGCAGTTGACTTGTTAAAACAAAGTGTAATGACTTAATCAATTTTTTTCCAATACTGAGACAAGCATAACAATATTTTGATAACTTGTGACATGTAAGGTTTAAAAGAAACTTATTGAGACCACATTTTCCAAACTTGAGAAGACATATACATTCATACTTCAAAAAGTCTGAGGGTAACTTAGGAATTCTTCCCTCACTAACTAAAATTGGACGTATCCCTCTGCAACAAACAATAACTTAGCCATTTCTCTATTAACATTAAGATGACAGAAATAGAAAACCATTTGGAGGCGCACCCCAAGCCTCTTCAGTCAACAAACCACTCTTCCAGAATCAAACAACAAAACAATAGCGTAACCTTGATCAAATTTAGAGTAAAAACAACATGTTCATGGAACCAAAATCACATGAAATGAAAGCAGACAAAAGCTGAAATTTAAGAGCAACAACAGATTCACACTTAGGATGCAAAGCAGCCTCTCTTAAAACAAATGAGTTTTTTTAAAGATTAAAAGATACAAAATCATACTCTTAAAATCGATCTTCGAAGCAATGCTATAGCAAGACTTGAGACCAAGGGAAATAATGTGTTCACATAGTTACAGACTTGCATATATTTTCACACAAAATCACTTCAAAAGTCAGTATTATATTTTAACGACAGAGTCAACGGAAAGCAACCAGACTAGAACAAAATCATCTATTTACATAACCAAACCACGTGAAGGAGGCGAAAACTAACGAGAAATAAAGGATGGATTTGCATATGTCGCATATTGTGAGCATGGAATAACTGCACATTGAGGCAAATCGGTTTGTGTAAACAACATTAAGACGCAAACTTGAAACTTAAAGCAAATTATGTATTCACTGGGTCAAACAAGACGACGGAAAAATAAGAGGGTAGACGTTTACCTTTTGTTGGGCAGCAAACCAGAGCTTCGGCGTCAAGGATTTTCTCGGCTATCAAATTCGAACTTCGCAAACTCGAGTTCGCAATAAGTAAAATCGAGAAAGCATCAGAGTGACACAAGTACTTGATTTTGATAACAAGTGTTTTTTTCTGAATGTTTTTCGGTCAATTTCTGAAAGTTCACTATCTTTTCAATCTCTTTTTTTTCTCCAACTAAACCTTCCCCTCAAATGAATAAAGTAGTGGGTATTTATAGGCAAATTTGGACTTGAAAGTCCGGATTTGAAACCATAAATTTCAAAGAAACCAATGGCCAAATCAAAAGGGATGTATCTGACGTTCAAACGTTGAAATGGCTTCACGAGTTTGGACGATTTTGTGCATTTAATGCGAATTCGAAATAAAATTTCAGTTGAACCACCGATTTGGGTTTGATTTTCTGATCTTAAAGGAATTCACGGGTCGATATGGCTAAAAAAGAAGGAAAATCTTGTAGGGGTGACAGCTATGGCTGCCACGACATAGCTAGGGTTTCCATTTTGGGGGTGATGAGAAGAGAGGGGAGCAGAGAAGAAGGAAGGTCGTTTGGTTTTCTGCATTTTTTTGGGAAAGTTGATGGTGAGAGATCGGTGATTCTTGGAAAGAGAAACAAACGCGTGCTTCATTTCTCTATAGAAAAGACGCGTCTTTGATATATTGTTGACTAATTTGATCCGTTCGATCTTTGATTGGACGGTTTTAAAAAAAATATCTTAAACAAATAATAGTATATATATATGAATAAATGTAAAAAGAAAAAGCTGATTTGAAAATGATTATTTTTTGATCCGTTAGATTTTGATTGGACCAATTAAAAATAAGAATAATAAAATAAATTATGATATATATATATATATATATATATATATATATATATATATTTAAACAACCGAGAATTTGAGATCCTTGAATTAGGAAGCAATCAACGGATCAGATTAAATTGCTTGTTTGAATGAAATTGGACTAGGTTTCGGGTTAATTTTTGGGCTCTTTGTAGAAATTTCTAAAATAAGAGTTGAGTTTAGATTAAAAATAATTATAATAATAATAAAAGATAAAAAAATAAAAAATAAATAAATTGTATTTGGATTATTGCTAGCCCAAATACTCTTTTTCCACTGAAATTATTTTTTATTGATGCTTCCTGCTATTCTAAAATTATTTTTAGTCTTAACATATATAAATTACATATATGATTTGTATACGTGCCCGACTTAATATATTTGCGGTTAAATATTAACAAAATAGACGTGTATATATGTGTGTGTACAAATAAGGATATAAGATATATTTAAAAATAAGAATAAAATATAAAATATTTGTTGTATATAACAATATATATATATATATATATATATATATATATATATATATATATATGATCACCATATTGCCTAAAAAATGAGAATGCGATTATCAAAAGATTTTTTTAAATTTTTTGATGTTAAAATATTTAATTATATTTGATTAAAATATTTT
>NW_025891834.1:3555-6133 GCF_002878395.1 Capsicum annuum
TATATATGATCACCATATCTCCTAAAAATAAAATTAGAAAAAAATGAGAATGCGATTATCAAAAGATTTTTTTTTTTATTTTTTGATGTTAAAATATTTAATTATGTTTTATTAAAATATTTTATAATATGATAGGAAAAATAGATTCACTTTTATTATTTAAAAATTTATAGAAATAGAGATAAAAAGATGAATCTTATTTCTTATTTTATTTTTCAAAATTATTTAGGACCAAGAAGTATCGAAAAAAAATAATTAAAGAAAAAAGTGCGAGCTAAAATTGGGTGTCAACAACAATAACCTCCCAAAAATAAAATTGTGCACCACTGCTCAAAGTCGGTACACAACGGTCATTCATATTTCAGGACAAGACCTCCCAACGTCGACAAACGTGATTTCCAGTATTGGTCCCCCCAGGGCTACACTTTCTTGGTTAAGCTACACAATATCCTTTAAGACCAATTAAAACCGTTTTCACATATTATTCAACAAGCAGTCTTTCATTAAGGCCTTACCAAATTGGTATCGTCATACCAATAGACTTGCAAGATATTCTAATTATGGTATCCCATATTCATTTAACCTATTAGACTTTAAATTTCATTTCAAAAATTAAAAACCATAGCCCCTAAGGGAATTTCAAAACTTTTTTATCATTTTAATATTTAATGCAATGCAATATTTCAAAAGATATGTTAAACTATGTAAAATCTTTATTCAAACTCAAATTATGATATGAGTTGAGGCTCATGTCATTATCGTGCCAAAATCCATAAACATTATGAAAACCATATTGCCAAATTCTACAATTACCATGGGACACAAAATCAGGTTGTAATTCACCATTCAAATCATGAATAAACCATTTAAAACAAGGAAAAAAATAATGCAAGTGTTTAACCACCAAAAACTCTCAACCCTAGTTTAAATCAAATATCAAGAACACCTAAATATCAAGTAAATTAATACAATAATTAAAGTAGGAAGTGTACAACATGCCTTTTTACATAGTGAATTCAAGAGAAATTTGAAGTTTAGAGCCCGGGGCATTGAATCATTGAGAAACCCTAGGTTTGCTTCTCTTAAAAGTTGAAAAGGGGAAGAAATGTGTTAAAAGTTGATAACTGATGGGTTTATTAGGATTGGGGAATATTTAAAGTCATTTTAAAAGGAAAAGGACAAAAAATCCCCCATCCGAAACTAAAAAAAATAAAATTAGGCGACTTTTACCCAGTAGCGTGGCACGCTGCTATTGCGGCATGCACATGGTGTGCCACGTCCTTATTGTGGTGTGCACATAGCATGTCATGCCACTATTGTGGACCCTCACTGGTTTAGGGTCCCAAAATGATCCCGAATGCTTTTCGAAAATCTCTAAACCTCCCCAAATCACCCCGTTAATATCCCTTATTATGATTCAAGTAAAAAGTTATCGTTAAACAAGAGGGAGGGTTTAAAATAAATTCTTCAAAATTTATGGGGTCTTACAATAACTTTTGTCATACTCTTGAGAAATGTCTCATTAACATCCTCCACAACTATTTTCCTTTTCTTGCTTTTCTCTTTTTCATCGACAGTAGAAGAGGATTTTTTTACTATTGGTGTGTACGCATTTTATTATTAAATTTATATATATATATATATATATATATATATATATTAAGTGCATATGCTAGTGAGTATAAATTTTATTTTATGAGTATTATTACTTACATTTGTTAGTGGAAGAATGTGGTCATGAGTTTCTTGAAACTCCTATAACCAGTAAGTCTTTATTTGCCCATTATACTATGTAAGTATGCTTGTAACTCATGTAACATCCAGCCATTCATGTATCCACTTTACTACACCACGTTATTCCTAGCTATTCAATACAAGGATGGATACCTCACCTATAAATAAAGGTGGTCTTGCATGCTATTGCATGTACAAGAAAATATGATAAGTGTGAAAAAGATTATAGTGTGTAGTTATAAAAGAGAGAGTTGAGACAAAAAAATATTCTAAGTCTACAACTATATTCACAATACAAAAGAGAGTTATTATATTAGTGAAAGAAAGAGTTGAGACAAAGAAAATATTCTAAGTCTTTAACTATATTCACTATACAAAGAGAGTAAATATATGTTGAAGGAAGGTGTTCTTATGGTGGAACTTTGAACTCTTCAACTAATTCGGAGTTGTCTGAGTTGTACATCGTTGATAGACTGTTGTATCCTTGAGGGGACAAGTCAAGAGATATATTGTTGTATCGTTGTAGATTATGTCGCAGTGGGCTTGAATCTCCTTAAAAAAGCGAGATATCCACGCCTCAGCCATGAAGAAGATTATTTTATTTTCTTCACTTTGTTTATTTTATTTTCAACTGTAATCATTTATTGTAATTGTGGTATATTACACCAATAATTTTAAGAAGATTCATGTTTTGTTACAGTTTAAAAAATCGCGGAAGGTGAGAGATCTCAACATATCAATGTCGCTAGTCTCTTCAAGAGATGAAAGAAGAGAGACAACAAGTAAAGTATCTTTCAACTTGCTCAACTCATGGGGTGAAAGGTAAAAAAAATTCTACTTGGAG
>NW_025891835.1:0-3442 GCF_002878395.1 Capsicum annuum
TTAATGCAGAGAAATATTTTAAAAAAGCTTAGCAATCCCTTCATTGAAGTTCTAGATATAAGGGTGACGAACATTTTAAGATGGTAAGAAGATTTTTATAAGAATAGAAAGAAGCAGAGTTTGAGATTTAACAAAAAATTGAAAAAAAAAATAAAGAAAAAGGAAAACGGGAAAGAAAAGCACCAAAAAGAGTAGAGAAAGAAAGGTAAAAAGTAAGATGGGGCATGCTATAATTTATTTTGTTATTGATGGAGTTTGCAAACCTTGAAATAAATTCTTTTCCCTGGTGTCTTCTTTCAATTTTGTTGACCTATTACATGAAAAATATTGAGCAAGTGTTGTGAAATTCTTTTGTTTATACTTAAACAGTTACTATTATAGGTATGGATCCCTCCAATGATTTAATCTCTGTATATCTTCAATGCACTTTCAGATTGAAGTCACGTGTTCATGTAAAACTCAACAGTCTTGATTAATCCCTGTGGCTGTGAAGGTTCGCGGATGTGGCATGTTTGGAGCTAAAGAGGCCACGGGTGCACCTGCAAATTATTATTGGTCACGTGCGAATTTACTTGGTCCATCCAATCAGTCAGTTGGGTAAAAATAAAATCAGAAATAGAGTTCCTCTTTGCTCAATGAGAATTTGGGGAATTAGTGTAAGGAGGAATTGGCTTGGCATTTGCAACATCAGTTGGAGAATGAGTAGACAGTCATTAGTGCAAATTGGTCGAAGAACATTTTCAGACTCTTACACTGTCAAAAGTGACGATTCTGTCTTGCCGGTGTTGATTATCGGAGCTGGTCCGGTTGGGCTGGTTCTCTCGATACTTCTAACAAAACTAGGTATTTTCTGGAAGCCCTTCCTTCCCAATTGAAAAATATTGTTGTTCCAGTGGTCGATTGAATATAAAAGCGTAAGATAAAGTACAAATAAATGATATGGAGCAAGTGTTGAGATCTTTGTGAAGGAAAATCACTTAAAGTCATAAATGAGGGGTAAAAAGTATTTTCCTTGAAGAAAACAGTTTAAAAGAAAACAGCTTCAATATCCCAAGCTAACCTCACACCAGAGGTAAATAATTTTCTGCATACCAAATGCATTCGGCTTATTGTCATTCTCTAGATTCGGGGGTTCCCTTTTTGAAATTTGTACCGTCATTTCTGTTGGTTTGAATTCTGGAATTTTTCCTTGAACTCCTTTAGGTGTAAGATGTGCAATCTTAGAGAAGAACAAGGTCTTGTCCGCACATCCTCAAGCGCACTTCATCAACAACCGGTCCATGGAGGTTGATTTTCATTTGGAAACATGCCTTTTTTCCATTTCCATTGTTGCGTAGAAAGAAGTTGACATTTGAGAGCGCATTGATTGAAAAACTTTGTTTTGATGTAGCTATTGTTTCTAGGTATTTCGCAAATTGGATGGTCTTGGAGATGAGATTCTAAGGTCTCAACCACCAGTAGAGTTTTGGAGAAAGTTTATATACTGTACTTCACTGACGGGACCTATTTTAGGTGTTGTTGATCATATGCATCCTCAAGGTAGGATTTATATATGTTATTTATAAGTGAATCTTTTTCTAGATGTTTTCCAAATGGTTTTGGTTTAAGTCAATATCTTAGTCATGGTTATTGTTAGTGCAAATAAAATATCCTCCCCATCAAGTTTTATGCTAAATGATCTGAACTAATGCAAAATTAAGAACGGACTATGACCAACTTTCTGATCGATTTATATTTAACAAAATGTTATAGTAGCTCTTCTACTTCTTAAAATGGACAATACAACTTAGTTTCACTTTCTTAACATGCCATTGAATACAAAAAGTTACGTGGGACAATTTTCACTTTATGGTTTCTTAAGTCGTCAAACTACATGTCGAATGAGCTGGCAGATTGAGGCAGAATCTGCTCCACAATGATTGACAGATTTCAATCAAATCTGCTCCACAAATAGCTAACAGATTGACTGTAATCAGCTCCTGTAAATATGGGATAGCATGTATCTTAGGAAAATATATTATTTTTTATTTTAGGAAATAGATTAGGGGAAATTCCTTGATTCAAGAATATCTCAAGAATCAAGGATTGATTAGTTCATTATGATCTTACTTTTCTCTTATAAATACTATACAATTCTATGAATAAAATATATACTTTTGCAGTATCTTATCTTACATGGTATCAGAGCGGGACGTTTTCCCTTAGTATCACATGGAAAAAATAGTTTTGCAAGGAGATTATCTTTCTGGAACATCAAAAGAAGACAAAAGTTCTTATCTAGAAGTTCCTACAGAAAATATGATGACTCAAGGAGGCATTGTTTTTCACATGTCCTTCCAATTAACTTCTCATTGATTAAACGGGAAGAACTACCTGGAATGGGCACAGTCCGTAAAGCTTGCAATTGATGGTCGTGGAAAGTTGGGATATCTGACTGGAGAGACGAAAAAGCCGGAAGTCGGACACCCAAAGATGACCACCGGGAGATCAGAGAATCCACTCTTAATTGCCTGTATAATAAATTCCATGGAACCACTCATAGGTAAACCTTATCTCTTTTTACCTACTGCTAAGGATGTGTGGGAAGCCGTTAGGTAGACATATTCTGATGTAAAAAATGCTTCTCAAATATTTGAGTTGAAAATTAAACTATGGCAGGCTAAGTAGGGTGACAAAGAAGTCTCTGCTTATTATAACAAAATGGTGTCTTTGTGGCAGGAGTTAGACAGTGTTATAATGATGAATGGGAGTGTTCTGTGGATAGTGTGAAAGTAAAAAAAATAAGGAAGAAAATGAGAGAGTTTACCTTTTTTTAGCAGGATTAAATTGGGAGTTTGATAAGGTTAGGTCACGAATCCTAGAAAAAAATCCTCTTCCCTCACTTCGTGAAAACTTTTATGAAGTTAGGAGAGAAGAAACTAGAAGGAAAGTTATGTTAAAACCTGATTTAAATGTTGAACTAAAACCTGCTATAGACTCTTCAGCTCTTGTGACAGTGAAAAATGAAGATAACAAAAAGAAAAGGCCATGGTGCGATCATTGCAAAAGACACTGGCACAACCGTGAAACATGTTGGAAGATTCATGGGAAACCACCGAACTGGAAGCAAAAGGGAGTTGATAATCGTGGCTTCCAATATCAACATAGTTAAGCCCTCCAAACAACTCATTTTGAGCAGGAGCAGCAACCTCCTCCAGATTCATCTCCATTTTCAAGGGAACAAACTAGAGATTCTGCACAAACTATTTCAATCTCCCCAGTTCCGTGCAAATGCGCCAAATTCTTCTAATCCTTTTTGTTCTTTTGCTGATACAGGTATCGTACCATCTGCTTTTCTTAGTGCCAACTCCAACCAAAATGATTCTTGGATCATAGATTTAGGAGCTACTGATCAAATGACTGGAAGTTCCCGTGCTTTCTCTACTTATACTCCTTGTGCAGG
>NW_025891836.1:0-1843 GCF_002878395.1 Capsicum annuum
ATTTAGGTGGACAATAGGGCAAAATGGCGTGAACGGGGCATTTTTGGGTTAAATCTATGTTCTATAGCCCACAATTTTGGGGATGAGCTCGGTGGCTGGGGTGTTGTATGCCTAAAATTTACTAGGCATGCCAGGGAGGTTGGGGCTCATCCCAGTATGGTCCGTTTAAATTTTTGGGGCCATTTGGATGGACAAACGGGCGAAATGGCATGAACGGGGCATTTTTGGGTCAAATTGATGTGCTATAACCCTTTTTTTTGAGGGTGGGCTCGAGGTTCGGGCGTGCTGTGGGCTGAAAATTGACCGGGACATGCCAGGGAGGTTGGAGAATGTTCCAGTGTAGTTCGTTTAAATTTTTATGGCTATTTGGGTGGACAAACAAGCGAACGGGCATTTTCAAGCCAAATCGGTGTGCTATACCCTATAGTTTCGAGGGTGGGCCTAGGATCCGAGTGTGTTGTAGGCCAAAAATTGATCTTGGTATGCCAGGGTGGTTGGGGATCACCCCAGTTTGTTTCATTTAAATTTTTGTGGCCATTTGGATGGACAAATGGGCAAAACGGCGAGAACGGGGCATTTTTGGGCCAAATTGGTGTGCTATAGCTCATGATTTCAGGGGTGGTCCTGGGGTTCGAGCGTGTTGTGGGCTAAAAATTGATTAGGGCATGCTAGGGAGATTTGGGATCATCCCAGTATGGTCCGTTTAAATTTTTGTGGCCATTTGGGTGGACAAACAAGTGAAATAGCACAAACGGGGAATTTTCGGGCCAAATCGGTGTGCTATAGCCCTTGGTTTTGGGGGTGGGCCAAGAGTTTAGGCGTCCTGTGGGCCAAAAATAGACTGGCGCAGGCCATGGAGGTTGAGGATCGTCTCAGTGTGGTCCGTTTAAATTTTTGTGTCTATTTGGGTAGACAAATAGTCAAAACATCTCGAACGGGGCACTTTCAAGCTAAATCGATATGCTATAACCCACAGTTTTGGGGTGGGCCTGGGTTTCGGGCATTTTGTAGGCCATGAATTAACTGGGACATGCCATGGAGGTTGGGGATCATCCCAATATTGTTTGTTTAAATATTCGTGGTTATTTTTGTGGACAATAGGGTGAAATGGCGTGAACAGAGCATTTTCAAGCCAAATCGGTGTGCTATAGCCCTTGATTTTAGGGGTAAACCCGGGGTTTGGGCATGCTGTAGGTGAAAAATTAATCGGGGTATACTGGGAGGTTGGGGATCATCCCAGTATGGTCCGTTTAAATTTTCATGTCCATTTAGGTGGAAAAATCGGCGAAACGGTGCGAACGAGGCATTTTCGAGCTAAATTGGTGCGCTATAGCCCATGATTCTGGGGGTGGCCCCGAGGTTCGAGAGTGCTGTAGTTTAAAAATTCATCGAGGCATTCTAGGGAGGTTAGGGATCATCCCAGTGGGGTCCATTTAAACTTTTGTTTCCATTGGATGGATAAATGGGTAAAGCGGTGTGAATCGGGTATTTTCGGGCCAAATCGGTGTGATATAGCCCACTATTTTAGGGGTGGGCCTGGGGTTCAGTCGTGTTGTGGTTCAAAAATTGATCGAGGCATGCCAGGGAGGTTGGAGAGCATCTCAATGTTATCCGTTTAAATTTTTGTGTCCATTAGTGTGGACAAACGGGCGGTACGGTGTGAACTAAGCATTTTCGGGCCAAATTGGTGTGCTATAGCCCACGATTTTGGGGGTGGGCCAAGGGTCCGGGCGTACTGTTCTCTGAAAATTGATCGTGGTGTGATAGGGAGGTTGGGGATTTTCCTAGTATGGCCCGTTTAAATTTTCATGGCTATTTGGGTAGACATAAAAGCAAAACTACG
>NW_025891837.1:0-4636 GCF_002878395.1 Capsicum annuum
AAAATAATAATTATATCCTATTACTATAACTTAATTATAATAGGATATTAATTATTGTAATAATTAAAATGGTTCGGGGAGGGGGGGCTGTGGGGGTGTTGTTTGGGCTGATGTAGGTGGACGACATGGCGGGACGGGTTGAGGGTGGTGGACGGCGTGGGGGGATGGGTTGAGGGTGGTGGACGGCGCGGGGGGATGGGGAAAGGTGGTGGACGGCGCGGGGGATGGGGAAGAGTGGTGGACAGTGTGGCAGGGATTGGGGAAGGTGGTGGACGGCATGGCGGGACACAGGGTGGTGGTGTTGAACAGCCCGAGGGGATATTGAAACGGAGAGTGGGGGGGGGGGGTTTTTTTTTTTTAATTTACTATTTTTTTAATTTTTTAAATATTATAAATATTTTTAAAATTTAATCACGCGCCCAAAAGAACATGGGTTTACACTTGTTTTGTCAAATCATCAAGTTAATGCCACATAAGCAAATAAAGAATTAAAAATTGGTTTTAAATGGGTTCAAGGGTCCAGATGACAAATGTATAAGTAGGAGTATCCACTTTACAAAACAGACCAAGTAAAAGGGTCCATCAAACTATTTTGTCTTATTATTATTATTATCATTTTTTTTGTTTTTCATCTGGTGTCCGGTGCCCATATTGGAGCCCCAGTTAATCCGGATCGCGCGTTGCAGGGCCCATTAAGGTGGTAGCACTCCCAAAAGAGTTTTCTCCATACCCAGGGTCGAACCCTTGACCTCTGATTAAGGGTGGAACAGCCTCATCCACTGCATCACAACTCATATTGGTTATTATTATTATCATTATCATTATTACAACAAATTCTATAGATGCTTTGGTCACTCTAAATCGAGGAAAGATCCAATTACTTCCAACACGACGCCATCTATGACTAATGAAAAACGGGGACTTGATCATCAACAGCTAGCAATTACTAGTATCCTTTTATACATGCTCCGTTTCATTTTTTTTACCCTTTTGTTAAAAGTATTTGTTTCAATTTAGTTGTTTCATTTATGAAAGTAAGAAAAATTTGTTATGTTTTTTCAACACTACCCCTAACATTAAATAACTACATAAAATATATATACTCAAATTTATATTTTCAAAGTATAATTGATAAGACCAATTTGGTAACTAATAAATATCTGTATAATTTTCATAAATTCCGACAGTTTAATAACTAATTACATAAAATCTAAATTGTTTTGATATTTATGTAAAATCTCGACTTTTTATTCATTGTAGCGATACATCTCTAAGACTCACGATTCATCACCATATGATACATAAGTATCGATAGATAACTCTTATGTATTAATATCATAGAGACACATTCTGATACATATATAAGACAAAAGACATTCCAATAGATGATTTTTGTAGATTTTCAATCAAACACATCTTTCTTATGTATCTGTAACCTAATAATAGGTAAGATATGTAGCTTTTCTACATTTGGTGAAAGATCGCGTGATGTATCTTCTTGTCCTTTTCTATCAGATACATCATTTTTATGTAACCCCAAACTCTCTTAACAGATAGATCATTCTTATGTATCTTTATTAACATCATCATCACCGAACTCTAGAATTCCTCATGGCTTAAGTTGTCTTGTACACCGCCGTAAATTTGAGATGTGATGATGGAGGATGTTGTGGATTCAAGATTTGATGAAGAAAATTTGAGATCTATATATGAATTCTGTATGAATCATTCGAGATCCGATGTTGGAGGATGCCACAGTGGACCTCTCGCCGGCCACTCCTAACCGCTATTGAAAAGGAAGGAAACAAAAATTGGAAAAGAAAATGGCAAAAAGGATATGAAATAGCAAAGTAGCACATTATTGGGAGCAAAATATTTACACATTTTTTATTAGGACGTGACAAGAAATTTGCAGGTATAATTACAAATCTGACGAGGTGTTGGGGTTTGGATTGACCTTTAGCAGCGTCGCCGATAATAGTTAGGGATAGCGTAATGTCGTCGACTTTAGAGACGATGAATTTAGAAGGACGAATACGAATTGGGGAAGAATATAGCCAAAGATTTTGATCAAAAAAATAAAAATTAAGGTTTAAAACACTCAAGTCATTATCTCTTTTGAAACACATTTTCTCCTTTTTCCTTTTTCTTATGTTTGAAAGACCCAAGATTTGTTTTCTTTTGTTTTCTCTTTTTCAATTTTTTCCTGAATTAAATTGTGCAGATAGAAGTTTGCAAGTTTGATATATTTTTATAATTACTAATAATACTTTTTTTTAAATGACAGAATGAAATGCGTATAGAATCTTGAGATAGATGTGATGTATTAATGATTTGAAGAGATAAAGCAAAATTTGAAATTTTTGCAATTAATTAGTTTAAGAAATTGAGATTTTAGGTAATAAATAATAAGTTAAGGTGTAGTAATATGTAAACTTCTCTTCTTATGGAGGGTGTAAAGTTAATAAAAATCAACTATTTTGAAATGGATGGAGTAACATATATTCTACTCTAATATCGATGTTCAAGTTAAATTACACACATTCCATTAATTTTATAAGATAGTTGTTACTTTTTATCAATATGGACATTATTAACTTTGTGCATCAAAATGTGAACAAATAAAAATGAATTGACTTATATTATTTTTTGCTTTACATGAAATTTGAACTTGAAATCTCATCATTCTCATTTTTTTTATTGAGGAGATGACTCTAGCTAACAAATTGTAAAGGTCGAACTAACAAGCATTCATGGCGGAACCTGTGAAGATAAATGCTAAAGAATGCTAAAGAGATGAAGATTTAGAGAGAAGAAAATGAGAAGGTCAACCGACCCTTCTAGATGATTAAATCTTATTCAGTTGAACCAAAGTCAACAAAATATCTTATCTTTTATATACTTGTGTAAAACTATTAAAGTGGATCGGGTATACATAGGCCCATATACATAAAATCAAAGAAACAATTAACTGGATTGTAACTCTTTATGTTGGGCCTTATCAGTTGTTTTATGTATCTCTACAACTCCCCTCAAGTTGGAGGGTTATAACATTAGTTAGCTGGTTGCTGCTGGAAACAAAGTAAAGAGAGATAAAACTATCATTAAGACACTCACAAACATAATGTCAATCGATTTCGATGTATTTAGTATGCTTATGAAACACATGATTCTTGACAATATGCAAGGTTTCCTGGCTATCATAAAACACAGGGACAAAAGTAGTGATAGGTAAACCAATATCACCCGAAAGTCGAACAAGCCAAGCAATCTCAGCAACAACCCTTCTCAAAGCTCTATACTCTGCCTTAACAGAAGATAGAGAGATAGTGAGTTATTTCTTCCTCTTCTAAGATATAGGGCTACCACCAAGCAAAATATAATGTCCTGAGAGATATTTTCTGTAAATAGAGCAGGTTGTCAAATCAGAATCAGAGAAAGCTTGGAGAGAAAATCAGCAGATCTAGAAAGCAGGATGCCCTGCGAAGGATCCTTGGACAAATATCTCAAAACATGTAAAGCTGCAAGTAAGTGAGGTTCCTGGGGAGGTTGGAGGAACTGACTCAAATGCTGGACTAAAAATGCAATGTCAGATCTCGTATATTGAAGAAAGTTCAACTTACCAACATGTCTTTTGAAGAGGCTGGGATCAGCAAGTGGAGATCCCATATCCATGGATAATTTTATGGAAGGGTCAAGAGGGGTAAAAACAAAGAATAGTGATGATAGTTGAATTTAGTAAGCAGATTAGTAAGGTATTTGTGCTGGTTCATAAGGTACCCCTGAGGATGAGCCAAAAATTTCAAGACCAAGAAAATAATGCACATGGACCAAATATTTAATTTTGAACTGAGCATCAAAAAATGTTTGAGATAATTCATATTTAGCTAAGAGAATATCATCAATATAAACAACAAGAATAATAAGGGAAACACCTGAATGTTTAGTGAAAAGGGAATAATCATTCAAGCTAAAAGAATATCCCTGAAAAATCAAAGCCTCGAATAACCTGGAGAACCACTGTCTGGAGGCTTGTCTAAGCCCATAAAGAGATTTTCTCAGTCTACAAACCAAAGGAGTAGAAGAGGTAGAGGCAGAAACCTCAAGCCCGGGTGGAATTTTCATATAGACCTCTTCATGGAGATCATCATGAAGAAAAACATCCCAACTGAAATACTATCCAACCTCTTTTAATAACAATAGTAAGTAAACACTTAACAGTGGTGAGTTTGATTACAGGTGATGTAGACACGTAATTTTGCCCCCCTTAGAAGTTTGAGTTTATTCATTTTCTACCTTAGCATATCATGTACCCTCCACGATGCCATTTTTATCCACTCTTATTTTATCCTACCGTGTATCCTCACCCACGTGATTACACCCCACAAAATACAAAAAAAATAATAAAACAAATAATAAAATAATCAATCCTATCTTATCCTAACCACCTACCCAATAAAAAAATAACACCTCACCACTACCCCCTACCCCACGTTACCCCACTCCCCTCTCTTTTTCTTGTCCAAAAAGAAAGTCCTCAAAACACAATATATATACATACCCACATACAAAAAAGGAATGAATAGTAGAGGGTAACAAAAAATATCATCAGCTTTCTCTCTCCACTCTCTCTCTT
>NW_025891838.1:0-2993 GCF_002878395.1 Capsicum annuum
AAAAGAGGACTATTAGGCGTTTAGCTAGTGGATTTTTCTTAAGTGGGGGAATCTTGTATAAGAGAACCCCAGATCTCGAACTTTTGAGGTGTGTAGATGCAAGAGAAGCCTCAGCAATCATGGTCAAAAGTTACTTTGGAATATACTGGTCGCACATGAACGGTCATGTCTTGTCAAAGAAAATTCTTCGCGCAGGTTATTACTGGCTTACTATGGAAAGAGATTCTATTCAATTTGTTCGAAAGTGTCATCAATGTTAGGTACACGGTGATCTGATACGTTCTCCTCCTGTTGAGTTGCATGCAATGGCCGCTCCATGGCCGTTCGTGGCTTGGGGAATGGATGTGATTGGACCGATTGAGCCGAAGGCATCAAATGGGCATAGATTCATTTTGGTAGCCATTGACTACTTCACAAAGTGGGTAGAAGCAGTAACTTTTAAGTCAGTAACAAAGAAGGCTGTGGTAGATTTTGTTCATGCCAATATCATTTGTAGATTTGGAATTGCTAAGATGATCATTACAGACAATGCTGCCAATCTCAATAGTCATTTGATGCAAGAAGTATGTCAATAGTTTAAGATCGCACATCAAAATTCTACTCCATATCGCCCAAAGGCCAATGGTGCTGTAGAAGCCGCTAATAAGAATATAAAAAAGATACTACAAAAAATGGTACAAGGGTCTAGACAATGGCATGAAAAGTTGCCGTTTGCATTGCTAGGTTATCGCACCACTGTTCGCACTTCAACAGGGGCAACTCCATATTTATTGGTGTATGGGACAGAAGCAGTCATCCCTGCAGAAGTTGAAATTCCCTCTCTTCGAGTCATTGTAGAAGCAGAGATTGATGATGACGAATGGGTAAAAACCCGACTGGAACATTAAAGTTTGATTGAGGAAAAAAGGCTAACGTCTGTGTGTCATGGCCAGTTGTATCAGAGGAGGATGGCTTGAGCGTATAACAAAAAGGTTCGTCCCAGGAATTTTGAAGTTGGTCAGTTGGTATTGAGACGTATCCTTCCTCACTAGGTTGAAGCGAAAGGCAAGTTCTCCCCTAACTGGCAAGGTCCCTTCGTTGTGAAGAAAGTGTTACCCAATGGAGCCCTATATTTGACAGATATTGAAGGCAAAATGGCAGAAATGGCTATCAATGCTGATGCGGTCAAAAGATATTATGTATGATATGTGATCGTTTGTTGATTATATTGCATGTTTTGTACTTGCATTTTTTGAAGATTGATATGATGAAGGCATTTTATTCTTCTATCCAAACATTATGTCATCCCTTGTTTACCCATTTGAGCTTCGTTTTATTTCTTTCTTTTTTCATATCCCTCTTTTGGAATCAAAATAGAGTCAAAGATAAATGTTGTGGAAATGAGAATAAAAGAAAGAGTTCGAAAATTAAAAAAAAAATCAAAATCAAATCAAAACAAAGAACAAGCTGATGGAACTACGTCCGACCTGATTCTCTTCTCTCGGGAGTGAGATACGTAGGCTGCCCTATTTCGGGCTCGGTCCAACCAAATAAAGATTTAAGATTCACCCAGTCAACAAAACTGGGGCATGAGTTAATGTGTTGTTTGAGTCGATTCCAAAAGTTGTAAGTCCCACCCCCACTTCAAGTATCGTTTGAGCCTCTTACCATCTTTCCTAACCTTAACCAAAAGCCAAGTTACAATCAAAGAAAGTCCTTCAGATCAATTTTTGATAATGTTAAGGCTAAGCAAGCAATGGATATGATGATATATTGTGAAGTACCTCTTGTCTCCCTCAGCATAAGAAATCAGGAAAGAAATACAAAAATGAGAGAGTTTTATTGTTGAAGACCCCCGTGGGCATCATAAGGCGATGGTGAGTTGAGAGAAAACGAAAATGAGAGAGTCTTATTGGTGAAAACCTTTACAGGCACCATAAGGCGATGGTGAGTGGAGAGAAAATGAAAATGAGAGAGTCTTATTGGTGAAAACCTTTGCAGGCACCATAAGGTGATAGTGAGTGGAGAGAAAAAAAATGAGAGAGTCTTATTGGTGAAAACCCTCACGGGCACCGTAAGTCGATGGAGAGTTCAATAGAAAAGTGAAAAGTGAGAAGAAAGAGATTTGTTGGCGAAAGTCTTTTAAGATGTCGTCAATCGAATGTGATGTATGAGTCCAATGAATTTGAAGAAGCGGCTCAGCGGCAAAGGTACGAGCTCAACAACAAATGGGGAGTCTGGATAGGAAGATCAGGCAGCTCAATCCAAAATGCATGTCATACTCATTGGAGTTGGTTGTCGTATTCAGATAAGTTTTCTTTTGAATATGGGACATTGCCCTTTTCTTTCATTTACATGTTCATGCTTTTTGTCTTTTTGTGTCATTTATCAAAATAAAAGTCACCATCATTTCTTTACATTTTAAGCCAAGTCTGTGTCAAAACAAGCGAGAAAGGATTTCAAAATTTACTACTAGTCTTTCCAATTATATGAGGAAAAGCCAAGGAACAGCACAAGAGAGAAATATGATCGAAGCAAAGGAAGTCTATCAACCAACAGGCTATTGGATTCGTGGAAGCATTCAGATTTAGGAAAAGAGTGCACCTCAGGGGCATGGTAAAGTGGAAACCCATGGTTTGAGTCGGAACTCACTTCCCTTAATCGGGATCCAGGTTGATGATGCAGCAAGACAGGGCAGGTGTTAGCAATTTAGAACAAAGATGAAAGGAGTGAGTGCTGGGGCAGATACCTGAGAAGCCAAGAGCTGCAAGCCACCACTAAGTTTTTAACTGACAAATTTTCTTTGTTGAAACAGGGGCAAATTCGTTTCACTTGATTCAGTTACCATTGGAAATGCACATCTATGGGATTTTACTTTTGTTCAGGACCCTCCTGAAAAATGAGATTTTACTTTATGTTCAGGACCCTCTTGAAAAATGGGATTTTACTTTCTGTTTAGGACCCTCCTGAAAAATGGGATTTTACTTTCTGTTCAGGACCCTCCCTAAAAATGG
>NW_025891838.1:3093-5626 GCF_002878395.1 Capsicum annuum
ACTTTCTGTTCAGGACCCTCCTGAAAAATGGGATTTTACTTTCTGCTCAAGACCCTCCTGAAAAATGGGATTTTAATTTCTATTCAGGGACTTTATTTTCTGCTCAGGACCCTCCTGAAAAATGGGATTTCACTTTCTATTCAAGACCCTCCTGAAAAATGGGATTTTACTTTCTGTTCAGGACCCTCCTGAAAAATGGGACTTTACTTTCTGTTCAGGACTGTCCTGAAAAATGGGACTTTACTTTATGTCCAGGACCCTCCTGAAAAATGGAAATTTACTTTCAGTTCAGGACCCTCCTGAAAAATGAGATTTTACTTTATGTTCAGGACCCTCTTGAAAAATGGGGCGGCACTTTCAAAAATGAAATACTACTTTATTATAATTCTTGTTTGGGATAATTTTCGTCCTAGTTTTAATTTAGGGTTTCAGGAGCCCGCCTGAAGAACAGGGTGATGAAATAGCAAGTCAGAAGCCCGCCTGAAGAATAGGGTGATGAAATAGCAAGTCAGGAGCCCGCCTGAAGAACAGGGTGATGAAATAGCAAATCAGGAGCCCGCCTAAAGAACAGGGTGATGAAATAATAAGTCAGGAGCCCACCTGGAGAATAGGGTGAAGAAATGAAAAGTCAAGCAACAAAGTGAAGCAATTGAAAGCCAAGCAACAAGTTGAAAGAAAATTGCAAGCCAGGAGCCCGCCTGAAGAATAGGGTGATGAAAGTCGAGTCAAGAACCAACAGAAGCTGTTAGATAGGATTTTGTAATTTCATTTATGTTTTAACTTGTAATTTTTATTTTTGATGTAATGACAGAGCCGCGGACCGGAACCTCGATGGAACCTCACTCGACTCTCCAACTCGGTATAGTCCATCTTCGTCCAATCCTTGGAGATACTTGTCACTTGATCCCCTCATAACTTGGGTGGGTAGGCTGTCCTAATTCAAGACCCGGTAGTCCATCTTTCTTCTGTTTCTTCCTTTGAATAATGGTCGGGACAAAATTCTGTCTCGTTGTCTACTTCTTTGTCTGAAAACACTGCGTGTTTACATTAAAAGGGGGCATGATGTAGACACGTAATTTTGTCCCCCTCAAAAGTTTGATTTTATTCATTTTTTACCTTATCATATTATGTACCCTCACCCACGTGATTACATCTCACAAAATAAAAAAATAAAAAAATAAATAAATAACCAAATCCCTAACAAAACCTATCCTAACTAATTCTATCTTATTCTAACAACCCACCCAACCAAAAATTGACAACACATCCTAACAACCTACCCAATCAAAATAAACCACCTCCCTACCCCTACCTAACCCTACCCCACGTCACCACCCCCCCTTCTTTTTTTTCTTGTCCAAAAAGAAAGGACCAAAGGGGGAAAATTCAATATATACACACATACACACAAAACAAAAGAGGGACCTCATCACATACAAAAAAATCCAGCTCCACTCTCTCTCTACTCCCTCTCTACTCTCTCTTTCTCCAAAAACTGAAAAGAAAAAGTCTCCGTTCGCCACCTATCCATCCGACCAACGACGGCAGCAATAATGCCGTCATCACCGTCAGCTGTCCACGGGTCAGCGTCCAGTGAGCCAACCCGAGCTGCTCTGTTCATCGCCTCTCCGGCGATGGCAGCAGGCACCGGTCAGCGTCCAGCGAGCCAACACGAGCTGCTCCGTTCGCCGCCTCTCCGTCCGACCAACGGCGGCAGCAGGCACCGGAAACAGTGAAGCCGGTGACCCCTCAACGATACCCAGCCCGTTTCCCATCGATTTCGACGAGATTTTGTGTATGGGTCTTCTCGATTTTTCATAATTTTAGTCTCTGTTCATATGATATTTCTTATTTCTTCGTGCAAGGTTAGTTGGAAATCGATGGTTTGGGGTTTCAAATTTGAGATATTGGGTTATTTTTGAGTTTTATTCGGGTTTATGGGTTATTCATCGTGAGGCTTTGTCGTGATTTTTCAATCTGTCCGATTGAATTCAATATCGAGTTTGGATTTGTTGGTTATCAAGGTTCAAATCGAGAGTTTTGGATCCGACTTTGTCTTTTGATCACATATTTTGGCACAATAAAAGCTTCAATTGAGGTCCAACTCTATACTTTCTCTTATCTATTTTATTATTTGGGATGTTTCGTGTTTCAATTTGGATGTTCGTGTGTTGTTTGATATTTGTTGGTGATGAACGTATGTTGTCTTGTTTGGTGATAGTCTGTTATTTTGATATGGACTCGTTGTTTAATTTCGTTGAAAAGTGATTGTGGGTCGTTGAAATAGAAATGGTGAGTTGTGAAAATTTAGTATAAAAAATGAAATTTGGGGACGGGAATCGAAAAATTGATAAAAGTGAATATTATGATAGTTTGACACATTGTCGATGTTGAATGCGATATGTCGTCGAGCGGGTAAGCAAATAGTAAGCTCGGGTAGGCAAGTTTAGGATCGGTGTAGTGTTGGAATGATTGGAATATTTGTTGAATGTCTTGTTTATCGTATTTGGAAAGTGTATTTATTTAACCGGGG
>NW_025891839.1:0-2903 GCF_002878395.1 Capsicum annuum
TTTTCCCATACAAAATTACCCATATTGAGTAAGAGGCATAAAAAATGTGAAGTTGCAAGAAGTTAGGCGTGTTTGCACATCCCAGAGAGAGACGAAAAAATTGACTCACCATTCAAGTTAAGCGTCACGAAATTTCAATCAAGCAGGACATGCAAATAGGGTCGAAAAAAAATCACAAACTTAAAATCAACACATTTGTTCAGCAAAAATCAAATGTGGCTATACTTATGAGAGACAAAGATGAAGAAATAGTACTAAAGTGCACACACATATTTCGAACACGGGATCAAACCTGTAGACGGATTCTTCATTTTCGATGGGGAAGGGTTGCATGGTTGGAACGCCGAAGGGGTTTGCCGGAGGTATCGCTGTGGGAGAGGAGTCGAGGCTGTGTCACGACTGTTGGACATTCACCAGAGGGGAGAAAGAAGGTGACTAGACGACGGAGGATGGAGTGGCAGCGTGGAGGCTTGGCTGGCCATCTCCGTTGATGGCGGCGCCACTGGTGGCGCTATTTGCCGGTGAAGGACGAGAAGAGAGGGGGCTGGTGATCGAAGAAGCGGTTGGACTCACCTGGGGTAATGGAGGAGAAGGAAGAGGGGACAGCAAAGGCTGTTCGCCTGAGATGGCGGCATGGCGATGAGGACTCAGAGCGGAGGGGGTAGTTTTGATGGTCGATTGGCGATGGAGAGATCGGAGGAGAGGGGGGGGAGAGATTGAGATTTGGAGGTGTTTGTAGAGAGAGAGAAGAGAGAGGTGGAGAGATAGAGGCAGAAGTTGTGGAAAAAATTTGAGTTGGGGTTTGTAGGTTTGAAATAGGGAAAGAGAGATCTTTTGATGTCAACCGTTGGATTGGTTTTTGATCGACGACTGTGATTTAATGTCATGGGGGAATTAAAAAGTGGCTAGGATGAAAAATAATGGCTTAAGTTGTAAGAAATTGGGTTAAGATTGTAATGGATTGGGTAAAAATAGGCTATATTTGTAAGAAATTAAATAAAATTGGATTAAAAGGTAAACAAAATCATGCAAGGTAATTTTGATTAGGCTGTTATTTAAAGTAAAGTAGGAATAATAATAATATATGATAATAGTACTTAAATAATAAATAACAACATTAAATAATAAATAATAAAAAATATAATAAAAGATAAATAATAATAATGGAAAAAATAATAATTAAATAATAAATTATAATAATAAATGATAAATAATAAATAATATTAATATATATAATAACAATGTCAACAAATAATAATATCAATAAATAGTATTAAATAAAGCAAAAGAAGGCAATGTATTTTGCAAAATTGTGAGTGTGCATAATTACGTGAAAATAGTTTAATTAATAAAATTATAAAAATGTCATTTTTAATTTTAGAATATTATAAAAATATGATTCTAAAAGATAATTGATGATTTATGCATTTTCTAAATTATAAATGCGATATGTCGGAAATCTGTTTGATGAAAGAAAATATGCAAAAATACTAATGTTTAAAAATTAACGATTTTGTTAAAATAACAGACTAAATGTAGTGTCGGGAGGTCAAAATTCGGTGTCAACATCACAGTGTCAAAATTGGCTTCCAATACTGACTTTTAAAAAATTAATTCAAAACAATAAATAAATAGGAACAATTAAATTTCTTAAATTCATGATATAAGAAATACAAAAATAAAGCATAAGAATAAATAAAAATTTCAACATTATTATTGAAACTATTAAATTACCTTAAATATCTACAATATCTAAACAATTTATTTATTATGAATATTGAGGAAGTGTTGTCTAAAATATCAATGAATTAAGTGGACTCAATGTAAAATAGTTGAATAAACCTTTCAATCTTTTCTATTTAACCCATTTGAATTGGACACACTCCTTAATAAATTCTTTACTCTTGCAAGGTTAAAAGTAATTTCACTAATATATTTTTAGTTACTAAAATTTATACATTTTTTTTAAAATAATAATGATTATATTTTAATCTTTTATATAAATGAAGACTTTAGTTACTACTATTTTGTCTTAATTGAGGATATTTTCGTTAACACCACCAACAGTAAGGGTATTTTGGTAACTAAAATATCCAATCAAGGAATCTGTACCGTGTCTTTTGCCTCTACTGTTTTACTTTCCTAAAATCTTCTTTCATCTTCATTTTCTCTGTTTTTCCTTTTCTCCACTGTATTCCCTGCGTACCTTGACACCAAAACACAAGTTTCAAGCAAAATTCATGTTCTTAATCTCAATTTTTATTAGTCCATCATGATTTATTTTTGGTAAGTGCATCATTGATGGTGGAGCAAGTTTTCGAGAAGTTTTCATTTGATGTTTGTTTTATATATGATACATGATGCTAACTATTTCATGCCTTAGTCCTTTTCTTTCAAATCTGTTATTATTACTGATCTATTATACAAATTAATTAATTCAAGTTTTAATCTATTTTCTCTAGATCTGTAATTAATATTGTTATGGTACTAACTAGTTTAATTATCCTTTGGATATCTTCTTGTTCTGCGATACTAATTAATTTTTGCTTTCCTTTGGTCCTTTTTACTTACTCTAAAGATTGATTTTTGATTTACATTTTCTATTTACAGAAGATTGATTTTACAAATTTGTCTGAAGAGTTGTATAGAGCAATAGGTTTGAATCAGACCGACTCATTGTAACCTACTGGGAACTATAGAAAGTAATTTGCTTATGGATTGATGAATATTGAATATCATAATACTCCCTCCATCTCAAATTATATGTCGTCATTTGACCGGACACGATATTTAAGAAATAGGCATTGACCTTACTAAAGTTACTAAATTACCCCGCTTAAAAATTATTGGACCACTAGGTACTTTTATTAAATTTCACAATAATTAAAAAAATGCAACAGAGC
>NW_025891840.1:0-5586 GCF_002878395.1 Capsicum annuum
CATATCAGTCGTTAAAGGAGCAAAATAATACACTTTAAAGTTCATAGGGGGGGTAAATAATTATTCGATTAGTTTAGGATCTAAAGTAAATTTTGTTAATAAGTTGAGGGAAATTTAATGTCTTTTCTCTCATAATAATACATATACTCCCTTTGTCTCGTTTATACATCATATCATTTGCGCGCATATCAATCCTTTTTTTTTTTTTTGTCTTTTTCTAGACTTATATTACAAAAATTGTAGTGTAAGAAAAAATACTAGAACTAATGGTTGTAATATTAGTTTGATCGAGTCTACTAAAATCGTCTAGTTGAGAGGGCGTTTGGATGATCTTTTAAAAATTAGTAAGTTAAAAGTCATAAGTAGAGGAGACTCTACTGTTGACTTATTTTTGTAATTTTTTGACCTAAGTGAAGGCGTAAAAATATTTTTTAACTTTATCAAACATTACTAAAACTAAAAAAATCTATATTTATAATCTATATCTATAATATATTAAATGTGTAAAAATTCTTAGAAAAGTGATTTGAACTTTTTACCCTTCATTAAAATACTTTGCAATAGACAAAATAGTTTTCTCACCTAGTTTTCTCTAATTATTATTTAATTTTCTATATAATATTTAAGATTTTGAAATCAACTAAAATTGAAAGTGTTAATTTTTTTCCTTATTTAAATTATGTAAAAAATCCTGAAATAAAAAGAATTTATAAATGAATAGGAAATTTTCTATTGACCGAAACTTTGTGAAAACTTTCAATAGTATATGTTCCAATTTAAATAGGAGTCAATTGCATATTATAATCTATAAATTATAACCACATACACGTGATGTTTTTCCTATAAAATTTGATATGTCAATGTTAAATTAGGAAACTAATATTGTTTTACTTTTCCAAAAATAATACAATAGGAAAAATTTATGAGAAAAAAAAACTAGGAAACTAACATTGTTTTACTTTGCCAAAAATAAAACATTTGGAAAAATTTATGAAAAAAAAATCATAAATATTTACACGTAAACTTTAATACATAATTGTGACCAAATACAATAAGGAATTATCGATTGTTGTTCCTATATCTATAATCTATATCTATAATATATTAAAAGTGTGAAGATCCTTAGAAAAGTGATTCGAATTTTTTACCCTTCATTAAAATACTTTTCTTTAGACAAAACTGTCTTTTCACTATTTTTAATTTATTATTTAATTATTTTTATTATATTAACTAAACTTCCTAAAATATATGGTAGGAAAATTAATTAATATTTATATATGGGACTCCTAAAATATATGGTAGGAGAATTAATTAATATTTTTCTTTCTACTATTTAATTAGAAAAATACTCCTAAAATAGGACTCTATTAAGGATAAACTTCTATAAATATTGAAATACACGTTAAACTAGAGAACAAACCGGTTTGCCTATTGAGAGAATATGATTGGTGCTCATCTAACTTGATTCGATTGCATTTCTAGTTTGGTGGGTGTTTGATTTTCTAACCCCCAACTTTGTCACTATTTTTGTCAGCATAATAGAATTCAACATGTGCGTATATATATATCTTCTTTCTTTTCATTCAAAATCATTCTTTAGGGTTAAAATTTTTCGCCGGGACAAGAATTAGTTGGATCAAAATCAAAGCTTTGTGATCACTATTATATTTTTTTTATAGTTTATAGATCGTAGATGAATGACGATTGACTTTGAAGAATTTCTTGTGTAAAATTTAGGTTTAATTATATTGTTTTGATATATTTATTATCTTATTGTTTTATTTTAATTTACAGATGCTAGATGAATGTGGATCGACTTTGAAATTTTTTTTAGGTAAAAATTAGGTTTAATTGTATTATCGTAATATCTCTATTAGTTTGTTATTTTGTGGTAGTTTACAGTTCGTAGATGAATCTCGGCTTGGAAAAAATTTTGTGTGTAAAATTTAAGTTTAATTGTATTATTTTGCTATCACTTTTATCGTATTATTTTGTTGCAGTTTACAGGTGATATAAATGTTGGTCGGCTTTGAGAAATTTTCTTATGTAAAGGTTAAGTTTAATTGTATTATTTTGATATCTCGTATTATTTTATTATTGTTTACAGGTAGTAGATGAGTGTCGGACGACTTTGAAAAAAAATTTGTATGTAAAAATTAGATTTAATTGTATTATTTTGATGGAGGCAAAGAGAATTGGAGTTTGAAGCAAGTGATTGGGTGTTCTTGAAGGTGTCTCCTATGAAAGGAGTAATGGGGTTTGGGAATAGTTTTATTTGCATGAAATTCAAATTAACTTTGTTCTTTCCGTTTATAATAAACATTGAAGTGAGACACATCACATAATAATATATTTGAGATAAAATATTTATTTATATAATTTAAATAGATATATCATTTTTTAACGTTAATATATTGCTACTTTCTAATTATATTGTTCTTAATTTTTATGTATATTTTATTGATTAGCGTAAGAGACATGTGCAAAGCGCGTACACTAATCTAGTAAATATAAAATCACAAAGGCATTTTGAAATTTTGGGAGATCTTGAATATGGCAAGTTTAGGCTACTAGATGTGTCTTTCTTGATCAATGCTAATCTTAATATGAGCAATAGTTGCTTCGGTGAAAAATGGTATGGGGAAGATTGTGAGAATGATCATCAAGGCTTTATGACCCTTGTCGTACATAATTTTGAAAAGTTGAGTTGTCTAACTGAGCTTACACTCGGATCTTGGTTCACTGAGGTTTGTATTCAACTCTTTCTGATCTTGGTTCGCACAAATTTCACAAACATAATTGGAGTGATTAGAGAAAATTGTGGCCTTTATACCTTTTTTCAATTCTTTAATCTAAAAAGTCAGATTTTTTACAGCTTTGTTGCTTAAAATGTTTAGATAGTTAGATTTGTCGAAATGTTATCTCCGTGGAGTTCTGTGCGTATAGTTTCTTGTAGCCTCTTGTTCATGGTGTATTGATGATATCGTCATTTTTTTTTCCTTTTTAAAATTTTCTTGGTACTATAGGTAGTAAAAAAAATACTCTTAAAATATATGAGGAGAATTTAAAAAAAATTGAAAACATATTTGAAGAAAAATTAATGTTTTTATACTCTTTCATCAACTCTTATGCGACATTAATTCTTTCATCATCATTCATCACTGATCTCTCTCTTATTTCTTTATCGTTGTGAAGGTGCAATTAAATTGAAGTTAAAGAAGAGATGCGAGAGTTTGACATGATGAAAATTACATTGGAGACAAAGTTTCTTTAGGTGTGTCCTCATGGATGAGGTTTTGCATTTTAATTTTCTTGTGTGTGTGATCTGTCAAATTTAAATATCTATTAAACTTTGTGAATTTAATTAGTATCAAACCCCATTGTTGATGAAAAGTAAAGAAATCTACAAAAAAGAAAATTGAATTTAATTAGGTATTAAATTTTACGTTTCCTTTTAGTTAATAGCTTTAAAGGTTATATACGAATTATAATGGATTTTCCTCTTTTGATTATCGGTATAATGCAATATCGTTTTAAGGATTAAGTTATGCATTATGGAAAAGGATGATAGGTTAGCTACTTGTGATTACTTTATGAATACTTATCTGTGCGTAACTCTTATGCGACATTCTTTCACCACCACTAATATTTTTTCTTATTTCTTTATTGTTGTGAAGGTACAATTGAATTGAAGTAAAAGAAGAGATATGGGAATTTGATATGATAAAAATTTGATTACGATGGGGAAAAAGTTACCCTAGGTGTGTCCTTATGGCTAAGGTTTTGCATTTTTTTTTTTTTTGTGATCTTTTCAAAATTAAATATCCATTAAAAATTAAGAATTAAGAGATTGGGTGAGTTTAATTAATACCAAAAACTTCATTATTGACGAAAAGTAAAAAATTATAAAACAGCCTCTGGCAGAAATGCAAGGTAAGGCTGCGTACAATACATCCTTGTGGTGGGGCCCTTCCCCGGACGCTGCGTATAGCGGTAGCTTTAGTGCACCGGGCTGCCCTTTTAATCTAATTAGGTATTAAATTTTACGTTTTCTTTTAGTTAATAGCTTTAAAGATTATGTATGAATGACAATGGATTCTCCCCTTTTGATTATCTCTATGATGCAATATCGTTTTAAGAATTAAGTTATATACACTTAGACGCATAATTTTTCTTTTACCCTATTAATTCTGCAGTATGAAAAATGTTGATTGGTTAGTTACTTGTGATTACTTTATGAATACTTATTTGTGCATTAATATTTTTTATAATATCAATGTATAGAATTTTAAATGTATTTTTTATTTATATGATAGGAGTAAACACCTAATTTTTGACCAAAACTAATGTTTTTATATCATTTTAGTACTCAATTTTTTTATTATTTTTATTTTTGGTCTAAATTAGATATTTCAATTTTATCTTGTTTTTACAAAGTTTGTTTTAAAATTTTTAAAAATTACAAAAATAGAATCACATTTTTAAATAAATTTTTATTTTATTGTTTATTTATTTATTTATTCCTTTTAGGAAAAAGAAATTTTGTAAATTATATTTTTTTTCTTCTTTTAACTTTTAATAAATAATGTAATGATAGTAGTATTATTTTAATCATATTTCTAAGACTAGTTATTAACTTATTTTATATTTTATTAGTTTTAAATAGATTTTAATCATTTTTATTTTATTTAAAATATTAATAATAATAATAATAATTAAAAAAAAAAAGAGACCTAAACTACCCAAACCACCCCACAATTTCCACTTCCACTTAACCTCTCCCACTTTTCCTCCACACAACCCACGACGTACACACATGCACTTCTATATAGGGACACACACACACACATCTACACAGGGGGAGAATAGAAAAGAGGACACGGATTAGAGAAAAAAAAAGAAACAGAAAGAAAAGAAAGACAATTGAGAGAAAAGGGAGAAATAAACAACAATAAAAACGAAAAAGAAAGGGACAAAGATTAAGTTTCAGTGGAGTTATATCTCCATTTCGAGTTTCCAGTGACAACATTTCCATTTTTATTCTCAATTACTGTATCATTCAGGTTTTGCTCAATTCCTTTGTATTTGTTATGTTTTAATTTTATCAATGAAAATAGGAATGAAGTTGTTTGGATGATTTCATGTATTGCTTGACATATAAAGTTAATCGTTTATATGTGGATCATTCTTTAAAATTCTTATTATTGCATTAAGTTTCTTTTCACGCATGATATTTTTCGGTTTTGTTAGGGAATGCATTATAACTTGGGATGACTTATCAATATCTCGTATCTATTTTGAACCATTTAATACTATTTCATATTGTAATTTCACTTGGTTGGGATTTAGTTTAAATTGTAAAATAAAAGTAAATAAGTAAAAAGTTAAGAACTAAAATGCCAAGAAATAAAATATAGAGGTTCATATTTTATCAAATAGGTTAAGTTAGTAACGACTACGAAAATGTGAATCCTGGTATTATTATGTGATTTTAGGCACTTGATTCTATATTAATGTATTAATATTATCTAGTTGGATCCATATTTAACTTTGGTATATCACTAATCTACTGTTTGGTAGTAGTTT
>NW_025891841.1:0-1156 GCF_002878395.1 Capsicum annuum
CATCATGAACAACCAAATTTACATGTTTCCAACTCATATAATATCATGAATTCACAAAAACATATAAAGATTCCATCTTAGGAATCACCCAATATCAACAACATGATCATCAATACCCAACAATATAGAAATCATACTTTAAAATGAAAAAAGAGGAAAAACAATCAAGCATCAATATAGGTATGATCATATCACCACAATCAACCAAGTTTTGTATTTTAAAGATGGATTCTTGAACTCTATGAACGAATTGAATCCATAGATGAACACTACGCATACCTTAGAAGGGAGGTTCTTGATGATTGATGGAGGAATTTCCTTAAAATTTGATCTTCACGCTTGATTGTGGAACCCTAGTTGTTTTTCTCCTATGGTGCTCTTGGATGATGAGCTTTGAGATGTTAATAGGGTTGTAATGTGTTTAGAAGCCATATATTTTGTAGGCTTAAGTTTAGGGACGTGTAAGGAGTATTTAAAGACTTAATTACCTTTAAAATAAGTCCAGACGGAGTGTTTTTGACACTTGGAATTGGCTTAGGTGGCACCCAAGTAATCGCCTATGCTTGGGATGGGCGGCGCCTAACCAATCGCCTATGCTTACTGCCTCTCACGAAAATAGGCATAACTTTTCGCTAGGGTATTGGATTAAGGAAAAATTGGTATCATTGGAAAGCTAATTCAATTATCTACAATTTGGTGGGTAGAAATATGCAGAAATACCACATTAAAGTGGAGTTATACTCATTCAAATATGACCCTTACAAAATCGAACACTAAAACTTAATGGATTCAAAAACGCTTAGCTTGTATTACCTTAAGTGACTCATATGAACATGATTAATGTATCATAAGCTATCTTATCACTAGGATACTCATTTTAAGTCATTCTGTAAAATGCTACTCACAGAATGGGAGGTTTCATTCGTAGGAAAAATGGATCATCTCCTAGCTTAGAAAGATACAGGGTATTACAATATCTCCCCTTGGGAACATTCGTCCTTGAATGGAAATTAACTAAAGCGGGAGAGATGATAAGATGAAGTACGTACAAGACATACACTACTGAAAAATGGGTTCATGACTGGCATGATTGAAAGCTGAGCACAACATACTGAACATGCATATTTGATGCATGGGAAGCTGATTCATGAATATA
>NW_025891842.1:0-3284 GCF_002878395.1 Capsicum annuum
TAGTTAGATATTCTTTTGATGACTACTTAGTTCACTTGACAAACGCTCTTCATTGTTGTGAGAAATTCAACTGGGCACTTAACTAGAAAAAGTGCCATTTCATGGTCAAAGAAGGTATTGTGCATAGGAACAATATTTTAAAAAAGGGCATAGAGCTAGATTAAGCTAAGATTGAAATGATCTAGAAGTTACATCCACCAATATTTATAAAGATTATTAGGAGATTTTTAGAACATGATGGGTTCTAAATGCGATTCTTCAAGGATTTCTCAAAAATTTCCAATCATTTTTGTAGGATTCTTGAGAAAGAAGTGAAGTTTTATATTGATGAATAATGCTTGAAGGCTTTTGAATGTCTGAAAAAGAACTTGATGACATCTCTTATCATCTTGTCCCCTGATTAGTCCTTGCCATTTGAGATTATGTATGATGCAAGTGGAGTGGGTGCTGTACTAGTCCAACGAAAAGAAAAGATACTTCATCCCATCTACTATGCCCGCAAGGCACTTAACCCTACTCAAAAGAACTACACAATTACTGACCAAGAATTATTAAAAGTGGTTTTTTCCTTTGAAAAAATCGGCCTTATTTGATTAGGACAAAAGCAGTTGTACATAGTTTTATGCAGCATTGACGTACTTAACGGCAAAAAAAATGCAAAGACTAGACTGATTAGGTGGGTTCTGTCATTGTAAGAGTTTGATTTTGAGGTCAAGGACAGAAAAGTCAATGAGAATTAAGTTGCAAATCATTTGTCTAGACTTAAGGATAAAGCTATGCAGAAAGTTGAAGATGGACACGAGATTGATGATAGTTTTTCAAACTAACGAATATTGGTCGCTTCTCAATATCCCATTCCATGGTTTACTGATTATGGAAATTATATAGCAAGGGATCTAGTCCTAGATGATCTTTCCTTATACAAGATGAACAAATTTATGCATGAGGTAAGGAAATTTTTTTTGGATAAGACTTACTTATTATGAATTTGTATGGATGGGTTTATTTGTAGAAGTATCTCTAAAGTAGAGATGATGAGACTCCTTGAGGCTTGTCATGCTTTACCAGTTGGGGGGTCACAATGGAGTAACTCATACAACCCACAAGATCATGCAATGCAGGCACTATTGGAAAATAATTTACAAGGACACTCATGCTTTTTCTTCATGTTGTCATCAATGTCAGCTCCAAGGTAAAATCTCAAGGCGCCATGAACTTTCTATGAACCCTATTTTAGAATTGGAATTATTTGATGTGTAGGCTGTGGACTTTATGGGAACTTTTATGCTCTCCTTCAAAAAGAAGTATATTAATGTGGTAGTTGATTATGTGTTTAAGTGGGTGGAAGCAGTTGCGCTCCCTAATAATGAAGGAACAAATGTCATGGCCTTCTTGAAGAAATTATCTTTTCTTATTTTGGTACACACATGCAATCATTAGTGACGGTGGGTCATATTTTTGTAATCTACTATTTAAGGGTCTTCTTGAGAAGTATGGAGTAAAGAAAAAGGTGGAAACTCCTTACCATCAACAGACCAGTAGGCAGATTGAGGGCATCCAACAGAGAAATCAAGTCTATTTTGGCAAAGACAGTTAATGCCATAAGACTGACTGGTCAATAAAGTTAGATGATTCATTATTGTCTTACCACATAGCTTTCAAGATTTCCATAGGTGTTTCTCCCTATAAGTTGGTGCATGGAAAATCATGTCACTTGCATGTTGAACTTGAGCACAAAGCACTATGGGTATTGAAGAAGCTGAGTTTTGAGTGGAAGGATGCAGAAAAGTCAAGGATGAATGAGATAAATGAGTTGGATGAATTTCGAGTCTGGGTTTATGAGATTTCTATACTTTACAAAGAAAAGATAAAGCTGTATTATGATCTCAAAATTGAGAAAAAGATATTTGAGAATGGTGACTAGGTATTGCTTTATAGCTTAAGACTCTGCTTGTTTCCAGGTAAGTTAAGGTCTAGATGGTAAAAACAGTGTTTCCATATGGTGGTTTGGAATTGAACCATAATGGAGAAGACTCGTTCAAAGTGAATGGGTAAAGGGTAAATCACTATAGGGGTAACAATAATGAACTTAAGATTATTTTTTAGATAGACCTTGGTGAAGTCTAAGTAACCAAGGCGAATAGATCGTGCCGCCGCATTAAGTCAAGCGTTGTATGGGAGGCAACCCGTGAGTATAGTTAGTGAAATCTAGAAAACATCTTAGCAAAGTCGTGTCACAATCAAGTGCAGCATGGGAGACAATCCAAGTTTTTTACTTCAAACTTTATATGAAAATGTGTGTTCAGCGTGTAGGATTAAAGATTGTAGAAAAGAGCTTGAAAATCCAGAATATAGGTCATACAATCTTTGCACGAGTAATAACTTAATATGACGGCTCATGAGTAGGAGTCGTATAGACCTAGGACTTCAAAAATATCCAAGTAAAAAATTTCTATTGTTTTTACAACTATCAGAATAAGTCGTAATCTTCAGTTACGACTCATCACCTTGAGTCATACTGACTCCAGAACTAGGTAAGAGTTCCCAATCTTTACAGAGAAAGTAAAAGACCCATAAGCATTGCTTAAGAGTCGTACACATGATTCATAGCCAGACTTACAAGGTCAAGGGTAGCTGGTCAACCCAACCTAGTTCACTCATTTAAACAAAAGTGGGGTACCCTATTCGGGTAACCCACATTCCAAACACTGAATAAGCTTCATGGTTGACCGATTGCTAAGGTCTAAGAATGCAAAGTCACCACAAAAATATAAGTCAATTGATTGGGACCTTCCAAATATGTTGAAATCATTGAGCAATAGGGTCAATAAGTTTCTCAACTAAAGAAATCTAAACTCTCAACAGAACAAGTAAGTTTTTGAGATTAAAATCTTTATATTTCGAGTTTAATCCAAAGATGACTTGAGATCTTATAATTTATTTAAGTAAAGTATATATTTGTATGAAAATTTGAACCCTATTGCTTAGAAGTTGAGTTTAAAAAGTGATTTAGGAGTGAACTAAAATTGTTGTGTTATAAATTTGTGTTTTTGGATAGATATGGGGTGGTAGTGAATTAAATTAAAGGATAGTTTGGGTATTTGATATTTGAACAAACTCAAAGCTAAACCCGTATGTTGCAGTGGATACGTGGCTTTGGAGGAGTCGTACCTTTAAGTAGTGAGTTATTACAAGACTCATAACCACTGACAACATAAATTATTAGAGGGGTATAGGTTCTAGTATGGATATAAGTTGACTATGCGAGTCGTAAATAATCCCTA
>NW_025891843.1:0-5078 GCF_002878395.1 Capsicum annuum
CCCTTTTTTTCTTCCAAAACATTTCCCTCTCTTATTTTCTCCTAAATAGAGAGAGTGGGAGGTACTCTCTGTCTATTGATTATAGAAGGTACACTAGCCATTAATTACAGGAGGTACGCCATCCATTAATAGGAACTTCGATAACACATTGATAGGAGATACATGATAACACTCAAGCTATACTCTTGAATGGGTGTAAGCGATCGTTGTCAATATAAAACCCAACTAGGTTGGGGTCTAATCCCACAGGGAATATGGTGTGAATTCAAGTCATTTGTGATATAATTCACTGATAGTTTAACGTTTCCTGAAATAGGGGTTGAAATTTCACAAATAATTGTTTGTCACTTTAATTTCAATGTTTGTAATCATGATTTTATGAAATAACTAGAATTATGTTCACTAGGCTTTACGGTACATGACAGATGCTAAATATGACTCAAGATTCTCACGGTGGTTAGGATAATAAGAAATCTTTATCGATGATATGCTCAAATGTCTCTCGACCTATTTAAGTGTCTAATTTCCTAATCCTCTCAGACATAGGAAATCGCTATTCGCTACCTAGATTTTACCTCAGGTAAATCAACCTTGTTACAGCGCTGATTATTAAACGAAGTATTTTCGAGTCCCTGTAGATAATTCACTTCCTACAGTATATGATTTCTTTCTCAAGAAAATCAAAGTAGGTGTGTCTAATGTTTCCAACCAACAGACGTTAATTAAAATTTCAGAATTATCAAGAAATTGTAACACCTATTAAATCTTGAGTGTTTAGAACATCATCATGACCTAACCCTAGATCCCATACTTCAGGTTAACAGAGTTTAGCCACTCATGATGCAAAGAACGAAACACATAATTGAATTCATAATTGAGAAGATTAACTTACAGAGATGAATAATAATTAGTGAATCATAGATTAGATCATAAAGAAAAATCCCCAAAATTGTTGTATTGTTCGAATCCAAAAAGATTGAGAAAGAAATATCGGAAAATATTCTCAAGGACTCAAAGTATCAAACACTCTTTAGAATAATGATGATGATGAATGAATAACTCTAGAAAATCCTAAAACAAAGCTTTAAATAGTTCAACCTAAATTACAAAATAAAATTAAAGTTGCAGCTTTCTCTTAGAATAGACGACGACATCCGTGATAGCTTATCAGGGGTCTGAGGGCTTATTAGTGATGTCGTCAGCTCCTCTGCACTTTTGTCTTCTGTTGTCTAAGGATGACGATGATGTTGATGCCTTATCACAAACCTGACGGCTTATCACGAACGTCGTCATAAAAATGTCTTCAACTCCCATTCTCTGTTTAAGGCTAACGGCATCCTTGACGCCTTATCACCAGGCTGATGACTTATCATGAACGTCATTAGCCATACTTGTCCTTTATTTTGCTTCATTTTTCAGCCTTTTTGCTTCCATTATTTTTGGTTCTCCTACATCACAACATTTACTGAAAAATCAAACTAATCAAAAACAACTAAAGTTGCTCAAGACCTTACAATTATTTAGAGTTAAAAGCCTCAAATGTGTTAGCGTAGGCTCACACATCAACACCCTCAACATAAACAATTGCTTGTCCTCAAGCAACCATAACATAACTAAGAGAATACAAAGTACAATTTGGTAGCTAACTACTCATACTAGTTCTGAATACATTCACAATCTCCAAGGTCTGTCAATTTTAAAGCTCACTGTTGATGTTTTGAAAAACAACCATGCAACTCACAAGAATCAAGATACGGCAAAAATTCAGCAATAACAACCATGCCATACCAAGATCACACTTATCTGTAAAAGTCAGTGACTAGTAACATACATAGTGTGCCCTCACAATAAAGAAATCCCTATTTCACTCATATTAGAATTCAAATACATAAACAGAGGGATAAAGAAAGACTCACTCTCAAAATGAAGTTCCAAACACTGCATGTCAAATGCCATAGGCTTTCCCTTATAGTCAGTACCCAAGTTTTCATACAGGTCAATTAGGATCACTATAGGGCTTTTCTTAAGCTTGTAACGTAGGCCAGGGGCTGGTATGTTATTCATGGATATTTTAGAGTGACTCTGCCTCCTTGGCACTACACTAAACTTTTGCGGTTTCAAATCTCAAAATTCTTTTCTTCGTCTCTTTTATTGACACATATGCTTAAAGGATGCGGTCTTTTCAATTATCACTTTATCTTTTCATCATCTTTTACACAGCTTTCTCATTTCTTATTCCTTTTTTACCGCACCTAACTTATTATTCTTTTTTTATTCTTCATCTCTTCATACTCATTTTGTATCATACACTCCTATGATAGTCACTCTCAAATTTGGTTGTTTTCCTAATTTAAGATGCATGGTGTCAAAGGAGGATCAGGGCTAAAATAGGTTCATTGTGATATAAACAGAAAGGTGAGAAGCATCGAAGAAAGAAATTCGCTAATTAGGCTCTAACAGGGATCATAGGCTATTTTTGATGATTAGTCCACTTTTAGCCCAAATGACCTTCCCAATATAAATAATATCCTTTGACCATGGCAAGACTAACCGGGCAAGTTCTAGATTCAACACACAATGGAAACTGAGTAAGACCTTACATACACATGGCACACAAGTATCTTGCATATCACTACTTATCCGGTTCATGTACATGTTTAACAAAGGTTATTCAGTTGCCAGACTAATGCCATAAAAAGATGCACAGTGGTCACAAATGGATGCAATTCACATACTAGACAATATATCAGACAAATGGAGAGGTACTCAAAAATCACTAAACAAGCTAACTGCCTCAAGTACTTGTATTACTCCTAATTATATACAAAATATGCTACAACAACAACCTACCCTACACCCTCAACTTAAAATCAAAAATAAATTTCTCTAAGGGTTAGGGTATACCTGAAGGCAATCAAGCACATAGTTCCTGGGTCTCCGATCCTGCTACTGCATTAACTAATGTCTTTTCTCCATCGGAAGCATTTGGCTTTGCACTATATGGAGCCCTGCTAGATGAGGCACCTGCAGGCCTAGCTCGGATGGCTACCTCCTATTTCTCATTATCAACTAAGGGCATTATCAACTAAGGACTCAATTTCTACCCTTTTCAGCTCCTCCTTCTCCTTTTTCTTTTTTCCCTCTTCTCTTCTTTTTCCTCTTCATCACTATTGGGCCTCTCTCGTTATACCTTACCTTTCTTCTCACTTTTCTTCTTCTTTTTCTTTAGTGAGTCTCCAGTGAGGTCAACTATTAAAATTTCTTCCTCAAATTCATGCATGGCCAGACCTGTTGGCATTATAAATTGGTGTTGTTGTAATACCCCAACATCTGCCTTTACCTTATCCAATGTCGCTCTAAATCTAGCAAGATCATCCCCTGATATTTCTTTAGCCTGCGCATCGAATCAGTTCTTTAAATTTGTAACCCACTCATGCAAAGTTACAAAAGGCTCAAGGGTAGCCTTGATTCTCTTGTCCACTACAGCAGCAAATTATTTGGCAAAAACATATAGCTGTTCCTCACACCACTTGGCCTGTCTATCCACTTTTTTGATATCGACCGAATAAAATGAAAAACCTGCTACTATTGTAGAAACTGAAGTGCTGGCTTCAGTCTCAGGAACTGATCCTGCCCATGCTGAAGAAGTTGGCTGCACAACCTTAGAATTTTGCACTTCCACATAAGGTGTTGCACTAGCATCTATAACTGATGGATCTGCTGCTACCTCTGCACCTCCATCAAGAGTCTCAATCCTGGCTAATTTTCATCATACCATTGGGGTTGTGAGTCTTTCAAAAGAAAATGTCACCATCAACCCCTATAATCTTTGGTACATTAGTAGCTCTCCACAACTCTATGATAAGACAAGGGAAAGGGTAAGAAGTGTAGATCTCAATATTTTAATCTTCATCTGAACAGCAATGATTTCTCCAAAATTTAGGGGAAGATTCTGCACCATGCTCGCCACTAGAATAGCTCGTTCATCACCAAGAATATTGTCTCCATTAGTGGGCATCATCCATATATGCACTATATCCCACCAATAATTTTCCTCTTGAGTCAAAGAGGACTTACAGATTCTTTTATTTGGGTTTGTTACCCATGCTGTTCTCCTTCAGCTATGATGTTGGCCAACTACGAACGTTGTTTCTCCTAATTCCTAATCCGAACATAGACTGATGGTGCAGTGGCCTGAAGAGTAAAGTTAGAACCATGCAAGAACCTATTGATGGTTCTGATTGAGACATCAGCCCTTACGCCCCTCACCCGCACTCTATCCAACAGAGGTCGATCTTCTACTCTTTCACCTAGCCTGCATATGTTTTCCAACTGAGCCTGGTAGTTCGCGTAGAACTCCTAAACTAGTGTAGGTAAAAATAAACCTCCTCCTTTTGTGGTCTAACCCAAGCCATACTCTTGGAACTTCTGTTCCACTTTAGGGTACCTACTCAACCCTCTGGTGATAATCATTTTTCTTCCTGAATCGGCCTCTTCTCACTCCTTCTATCAGTTTTGTGGATCCCAGCGGTGAAGATGCTCTCTGCCCTGAGAATTTTCCACCTAGCATTATCTTAAACTTTGGGGTTCTTACATTTGATAAGTGTTCCCTGAGCTGGAGACTCTTCATTATCTTGTTGTTCAGTGGATGAGGATCCAACATTGTTCCCTCAAACTCAAACTCCTCAAACCCTTCCTGTTTTTCTTCTTCAGATTCAACATGGTTAGACTCGTGCTGTTCAGAACCCTCTTGCTCAGAGGTAGTATGTTCAGAAGCTGCACATTTTTATGGTGTTGTAGTCTCAGTATCATCACTATCCTCCACTTTAATGGGTGGAGGTGGTGAAGTTTTCTTTGTACTTTGATTCTCCTTTTGCTTCCTGAGTAAGGTTTCCTCCTCCTCGTAATCAGATTCCTCGTTGATGAGCTTATGATGTACACTTTCTTTGGTCGCTTTCTTTGGTGCTTTGGGTATATTTCTTTTTGGTGCCCCTTTAAGGTTCCAATAGTAGTAAAAAAACCATTGGTTAGTCCACAAGAGCACAAATACAAACACATTAATCATTTTGGTATGCTTC
>NW_025891844.1:0-4726 GCF_002878395.1 Capsicum annuum
TTGGCTACTAAATCAAGGTATAAACCTTCTATTGCTCTGGATGAATTATAAAGTTCTCCAGAGCAAATTTTCCCTTCAATGGGTTGTTGTTTATTCCACAATTCCCAAAACTCTGGGGTAGCAGTCTTCAATTGATGGAATGTCCCTTGAATTGTTTGTGCACGTATATATAAGTTTTCATTATGTAGATGAGTTAACTACTTAAAATATATATCCCTATTTATTGTACACACTAGCCTTAAAACTCAGGTTTGCTCCCATTGATGTTGAAATATAAGTAAAGGACATAGTTTATGTGATTATGTAATGGGTGTTTGAGAAACATGCAGAAGTTTTTTAAAAATTTGAGGCGGAAGTGTCTGATTGAAACACTCAATGATATGTTTAACTGTTCAATTGGAACAAGCCATGCTCTATTCGTTCCAAAAAAGTGTCACTTTAACAAAAAATTTATCTCAAAATAAGTGTCATCTTAAAAATTAAAGACAAAAAATTAGTATATTTTTCAATTATACTCTTCTATTAAAGAACTACTTAATAGTGTTCAATTATCAAAAAATATCTACTAAAAAAGGGTAATTTAGTAAACTATAACTGACACTTATTGGACGTGGAATGAGCTAAGGTGACAATTACTTTGGACCGAAAAAGAAGTTTGGGTATCTTAATTGACAAATTTAAGATGTCGATATAAATGATATGATCTATTTTCAACGACGTTATTCAACATTTGAAAATAAACGTTTGTTGGGAAAAATCACGTTGTTAATTTGTTCCATAATTAAAAAATACTTAGCATTAGTTGAGAACCTGGCAATGGCACATTTTTCATTCCATTCTTCAATTTTTTTATTTTTTTGTTTTGTGGGCAAGTTCTTTTTCTCTTCGTTCTTTTCCCACTCAATTGATTGTTTTTTTTTTTTTTTTTTAAATACTAATGAATTTCTGGTGTATGTATACATATGGAAGACACACAACCCCTAGATAAATATTGTATAGCCAAGTTTTTGCTGCTAATTGGAATTATTGGTAGTTTTTACGATTAAACCTCAAAAATTAACTCATGAAAAAGGGATTGTCGAGTCAAAGGCACTTATGCTATTGAAAGACTAGTTCATCCTACTCATACCTTAAATCACCGGTGCGAGACTTTTCACACAACTCACACTCAGGGATGTGCATTTGGTGCTTGAATGATTTATGATATTAGCGTGAAAACACGTGCATTGAGCACGTAAGGGTTTGAAATGGTTCAGCTGGACAAATATATGCAACAGAAATTCAAGGGGGTCATAGGACCCCTGCAAAGTTGAGGCGTGTTATAACAAATTTCACCAAAGTTTAAGCATATTTCTGACTCTTTTCCCTAAAGAAATTGTTCATCTTATATACTACTGATGAAGGAGATATAACCTTGGAGTAATTATTTGTGAAGTTATTGTCATGTGATAGAAGGTCATAAACTGGTGAGGTAAAAGAACATCTTTTGCTACCACCGCTTGAAGTCAATGCCCAAAAATTTTCCGGGCTTCTCCGCCGTTGCCATTGTTGGCGGAGCATTTGTGCGACTTGATGTGGCAATATTAGTTGCCCCCACAGACGTTGTCGCATCTATAATTTGACTTTCGTTAGTCATGTTTCTTGTCAACACAAGATGAAAAAATTTAGTATTTTCAGAATACTACTTATAAAGTTAAATAACTTTTCAACTTTTCTTCTTCTTTCTAATTAACGATGAAGTTTTTATAACTTCAAATCGTCAACCGAGTGAACTTTAACTTGTGATGAAGATTTTATGTCTTCTAATCACTAGTTAATTTCAAGTGGAGTAGAAAGCTTAAAGCTTTAATCTCCAAAAACAAGTTATACAGATTCTATAAAATTAATTATTTTCTTAAGATTGTTATTTTATTTGTACTTTGGGTACACAAAATCTGTATATGCAGAACAATAACTTCAACTAGAGTTCAAGTATAAACAAGAACACAATGAAGTATATCAAATACCCTCAACACAAGATCAAAATGACCTTTCCAAGAGGTGTATTTTATTCTTTCAGAAAGTAGATGAAACAGAAATGAATAAGGCCAAGTAATCCGAATTCACGGAGTTTCCTTAAGGAAATAATTTCCCTCACTGTACCCGAGGTTGTGAAATTTTTTCTCCCAAGATAAGATGGCCAAACAGGCCAATTGTAGCGGTACCTCAAATAATTGGAATATCTTCGAACGCACAAAATGTTTTGATTGATCACACAGAGTAATTTGTAAGAGAGGAAGTATTTTGTATTCTGAAAATTTTCGTATGTAAACCTGTGGATGAAAGTAGATTTATATAGTCATAAGATGCCTCTTCTGAAAAGTGGCAAAGGTTCATCTAAAAGGTGTAACCTTTTTTGAAAATTCATGTCCATTCGCTCAAACAGTGTGACTGTTCTGAACAGGCATGCCATTTCATGAATAAGTGTGTCAATTCGTCTAAACAATGCATCAGTTTACTTAAACAGTGCATTAGTTCACCGAAATAGTGCATCAGTTCACCGAAATACTGGCACCAGTTCGATGAAGTATTGCATCAGTTCGAACTTCTGTATGCATGTATAAATGAAATACCAAACCAGAAAATATTTTACTGCATTTTTTGTATTTTCGGATTAGATTTCTGTCTAGATTTCTTTATTTTCGTCAAATAAACTTTGTCCAAAATGATAGATCTCATCGATCAATCATTTGCCAAATCCAAATTCGAAGCCGACCCGAGCCAGCGACGACGACGACGACGATACGAGGCATCTCTTATTTCTTACCTTACTTACCATGTGGAGTAAGTGTTCTTATTATAAACACTCCAAAGTTCCTTTCTCCCACCAACGTGGGAGAATTAGTGGACTTTCCAATTGGGTGTCTCCTTTCCTCCACCATTTTCCATTTTCCATTCACACTTCATACACATTTTGAACCCAACAGCCACACCCCGTCGGGGGTCCATGGTCAATTTTCAACATAAATCGCGCCTGGGCCCCGCGCCCACCCTGAGAACCGTGGTATAAAACCCACCGAATTGACCCAAAAATGGTCCGTTTGTATCGTTTCGCCCATTGGACCACCCAAATGGTCCAGCTGGACTCCATCGAGCCACTTTCACCAGCTCCACACCCCTTTGGGGGCACATCGATTGGTTTTTAGCATAAACCGCTCCCGATCCCAGGACCACCCCGAGAACTGTAGGCTATCACCCATCGAATTGGCTTGAAAATGGCCCGTTCGCGCCGTTTCACCCATTTGACCACCTAAATGGCCCCGTCGCCCCCGTCGAACTACACTCACCCATTTTATATCCCGATGGAGGGTCGCCGATCAGTTTTTGACCCAAATCGTGCTCGAGCTCTGGGCTCACCCCGAGAATCGTGGGCTAAAACCTACAGAATTGGCCCAAAAATGGCCCGTTCATACCGTTTTGCTTGTTTGACCACCTAAATGGGCCCCATCGACCCCGCCGAGCCATGCTCACCTGCCCCACACCCCATTGAGGGGCTGTTGGTTGATTTTTGGACCAAACCGCATTTGAACTCGATTCCACCCCGAGAATCATGGGATAACACCCATCGAATTAGCTTGAAAATGGCTCATTCTTGCCATTTTGCATATTTGACCACCATAATAGCCCCGCTGGGCCACCCTCATGTGTTTCACATCTCACTGGGGTGCCGCTAGTTGGTTTACGACCAAAACCGTGTCCGTCCCACCCCAAGAACCGTGGGCTAACACCCATATAATTGGCCTAAAATGGCCTATTCGCGCTATTTTGCCCGTTTGACCACCCAAATGGCCCCATCGGGCCATCCTCACCCGCTCCATATCCCGTCGGGGACGCTAGTTGGTTTTAGGCCCTAATCACGCTGGGCCCCTAGCCCACCCCGAGAACCATTGGCTAACACCGGTTGAATTTGCTCAAAAATGGTCCGTTTGTGCCGTTTCACTGTTTTGTCCACCCAAATGGCCCCCGCTGACCCCATTGGGCCACCTTCACCCGCTCCACATCCCATTAGAAATCCATCGGTTGATTTTTGGCCCAAACCGCATTAGGGTTCGAGCCTACCTCAAGAATCGTCGGCTAACAACTACCAAATTGGATCAAAAATGGCCCGTTAACGCCATTTCACCTGTTTGACCACCCAAATGGCCCCGCCAGGCCATTCTCACCCATTCCATATCCCTCTGGGGGGCCTTCAATTGATTTTTGGCCCTAACTGTGCTTGGGCCCACGCCTACCTCGAGAACCGTGGGCTAACATTCAACTTACAACAATAATATACACAATAATTTTATAAGTAGGGTCGGACGAAATAGGACCAGGAGCGCACCCAAGGGTGTGGATGGCTTGATGGTCAATGACATTGGTTGAGCACCATGAGTACTAGGGGCCGAACACCATGTTATTGAAAAAAATCACCATTAGCAACGCTAGAAGCTCGACTACGGGAGCTAAATTCAGTAACTTTTGCTCAAATAGTATAGTTGTATTGAACCTAGGCAAGGTTGGTAATTTGAAATATTAGACTTGGGTTTCTCTCTTCGACGGAGCATTAAGTAATGTATCTTTACCGGTTTGGCCAAGAAATATTAATGGGTGACCTTTGTTTTTTTTTAGATTTGATGAGCATCTAGAATAACTAGTGTGTTACAATTGGGACGGAGGGAATATTAGTTTAATTGAGTTCAATCCT
>NW_025891845.1:0-14840 GCF_002878395.1 Capsicum annuum
GGGCTCTTCTTTGTAAGACAAGGAGTCTGTCACCTTGATACCCTCTACTGGCAATACCATAGAATGATCTCCAATGCATTTCTTCAACATGGATACATAGAATACCGGATGAACGGAACCCAAACTTGCGCAATTCTAGCTCATATACAACTATACCAATCTTTTTCAAAATCTGATATGGCCCTACATAACGAGGGCTCAATTTACCCCTTTTTCCAAATCGCATAACTCCTTTCATAGGAGAAACCTTGAGAAACACCCAATCACCAATTTCAAACTCTAGTTCTCTTTTTTAAACATCGTCATAGGACTTCTGACAACTTTGAGCAGTCTTGAGTCATTCTCTAATGATCTTTACTTTCTCCATCACCTGATAAACTAGATCAGGTCCATACAACTGAATCTAACCCACTTCATACCATCCTATCGGAGACCTACATCTCTTCCCATACAAAGCCTCAAAGAGAGCCATCTTGATGCTGGCATGGTAACTATTATTGTAAGCAAATTCAACAAGTGGCAGGTGATCTACCAAACTACCTTTGAAATCAATGATGCATGCCCTCAACATATCTTCGAGGGTCTAAATGGTACTCTCATCTTGACCATCCATCTAAGGGTGGAAAGTTGTGCTAAAATTCACTTGTGTACCTAAACCCTTCTGAAAAGATCTCCAGAACTGGGATGAAAACTGTGTACCTCTATCGGATATAATGGACACTGGTGCCCCATGCAACTGAACTATCTCCTCAATGTAAATATTAGCATAAACCTCTCTCTAATAATTAGTCCTCACAGGCAAAAAGTGGGCTGACTTTGTCAACTGATCTACAATCACCCATATAGAATCATACTGGTTTCGGAATCTCGGAAGACCTGTAATGAAGTCCATGTTTATCATATCCCACTTCTATAAAGGCAGGGCTATCTCTTGGGAAGTACACCTGGCCTCAAGTGTTCTACCTTCACTTGTTGACAGTTCAAGCACTTGGACACAAAATCAGCTACATCACATTTTATGTTATTCCACAAATACAAGGTTTTCAGATCATGGTACATCTTAGTAGAGCTTGGGTGAACAACATACCTCGAGGTGTGTGCCTCATTAAGGATTCTTTCCCGCAGCCCATCAACATTCAGAATGCATAATCTACCCTGAAATGTTATAATACCATCACCACCAATTTCAAACGACATAATCTTTTGTTGACCCAAATCTTTATTGATTTGCATCAAGATGGGATCTTCAACCTGCTTCTCCTTAACTTCAGCACAAAGGGATGATTTAGCTAACTCATGAACAGTCACCCCTCCATCTTTGGAATCTAAGAGTCACACTCCCAAATTTGTAAGGCGGTAAATATCCTTCACCATCTCCTTCTTTCCTTCTTCTATATGAGAAAGGCTGCCCATAGACAACATTCTGAGGGCGTCGGCTACAATATTTGCCTTGCCCGGATGGTAATGCAGACTCATATCGTAGTTTTTCAAAAGATCCATCCAACACCTCTGCCTTAGGTTCAATTCTTTCTATGAGAAAACATACTGCAAACTATTATGGTCAGTATAAATATCAATATGCATTCCATAGAGATAGTGCCTCCAGATTCTAAATGTAAACACCACGGCTGCTAACTCCAAATCATGAGTAGGGTAATTGCGCTTATGCACCTTTAACTGCCTAGACACATAAGCTATCATCTTACCACATTGCATCAATACACAACCAAGTCCCACACGGGATGCATCATAATAAACCACAAAATCATCTACACTCTCGGGAAGGGTCAAAATAGGAGCAGTAGTCAACTTTTCCTTCAACTTCTCAAAACTATTTTTACACAAGTCAGACCAGACAAACTTCATCTTTTTCTGAGTTAGTTTAGTAAGCGGACCAGCTATGGAAGAAAAACTTTCTACGAACCTTCTGTAATACCTCGCCAAACCCAAGAAGCTCTAAATATCGGTTGGAGTTGTGGGTGTGAGCCATTTTTTTACAACTTCAACTTTCTGGGGATCCACTCTTATCCCGTCACTGGCCACAATATGCCCCAGGAAGGCAATAGCATTTAAACAAAATTCATACTTAGAAAATTTAGCATACAGCTGATGACCCTTAATGGTCTGAAGAATAATTTGAAGGTGATTGGCGTGATCCTCTTTACTCTTAGAATAGATCAGAATATCATCAATAAATACAATGATGAACAAGTTAAGAAACTGATGGAACACTCTATTCATAAGATCCATGAAGGTTTTAGGGGTGTTAGTCAACCCAAAGGACATGACTAAAAATTCATAGTGTCCATATCGGGTTTAAAAGGCTGCCTTGGGTATGTCTGACTCCCTAACTTTCAACTGATGATAACCCGAACGAAGGTCTATTTTTGAAAAACACTTGGCACCCTAAAGCTAGTCAAAAAGGTCGTCAATCCTAGGAAAAGGATATTTATTTTTAATCGTGACAATCTCTTTGAAGGTGACCCACATTGCCACAATATAGCAATTTCTCCCCTCTAACCAGCACTTCCCTAGATGATTCCTTCCGCAAACCTCACACCGTGGATAAGTATGATATTGCTGGGCCACACTGCCTTGAGACTATGTACCTAGAGTTTTGGACCCATGAGGAGTCTGAAAACTGAGTTTATCTGTCTATCGGTGGTTTGGGTACTGGGGCGTTAGCTGCTGACTGTGCATTATTCCAAAACTTCTTCTTTTTCGACCACTTATTACCCCAGTTACCACTCTGCGGCTAACTCAGGTACTGTTCTGTAGATCGAGCTCTCTTAGCCTTTCTGTCTTTCTCTGTAGATTTAGTAATCTTTTTCTTTTTCTTTTTCACCTACTACATATGAATGGTCAGTCGAGCAAAGTCTAACTCCTGATTCAATATAGCTCCCTGTCACTCAAGTACCAGGTTATTAGCAAGTCCAAATGCAAATTTTCTCATTTAGGCTCTCATATTACTAGTCAACTCTGGTGGATAGCGGGCTAGTTTATTAAACTTCAAAGTGTACTCCTGGACACTCATACTGCCCTATTTCTGATTCATAAACTCTTCCGCTTTGGTCTCCCTCAACTCCAAAGGAACGAATCGATCAAGGAAAGCTTCCACAAATTTTCCCCAAACTGTGGGCTCAGTACTTTCACCTTTTCTATCTTCCCAGTCGGCATACCAGTAATTCGCAACATCCTTGAGATGATAGGTTGCTAGTTCCACGCCTTCTACCTCATCCACATGCATCACCTTAAAGATCTTTTGCATCTCATCCACGAAAATCTATGGATCTTCCTCCACCTTGGTGCCAGTGAATTTAGGTGGGTTCATCCTCATGAAATATCCAACTCTAGTAGCCTCAGACATAACAGATACAGACCTAACATCTTCCAATCGTTGAGCCTGGTTAGCTACTAACTTGTCAAAATACGAATGGATCGTCTAAATTCTACATTTGAAATATCTCCCTGAGCAGTTGGGGGATGGTTGGCATTAGTTCGCAGAGCCCCAGATGGACTGGTCGGTACTGGAGGGACTCTCAGAGTAGGGACAAATTCTGGAGTGTGAGCCCTATTACAGGTCTGCATCCCATGGGTGGGACAGACCTCATCTGCTTGAGCATTTTGATCGATGATACAACGTGGAGGCATAACTGTGTTTCTGAAACACAAGTGATCATTGATTAGGGGACAGTTCAGACTCTGAAGAACGAACTAAATCACAAAAAAGGGAAACATTTCCTAAATGCCAAGCAGCCTTGTACTTATAAGTGTAGCGCGCTACACACCCATAAATAAGACTCTACCTGACGCGATTTTGCAGACACCCTGGGACCATGAACCATGGTTTGATACCAAGTTTGTCACGACTCAAACCAGGCCTGGCCGTGATAAGCATTTCAAATCATGGAGGCCCAAAATACCCCTATCTTCTTGGTAATAATGAACCTAATTCATATGATCAAAGTAATTCACAAGAAACACAATATTTCAGAAACATGGTCATAAATATAAAAAGAAACAATAATGGGGAGATAAGGTTCCGTTAATATCAATTAACCTCAAAACAACTGTCTGCGAAAATCTATAACAAATGACTGAGTCAAGTAACCGTATATAAACTCGGACAAGGCCCCCAGTAGACCCCTAAAATAGAATATAAGATAAAAGGACTGCAGGACATAAGACCTTCCGAAACATAGAAGGCTCACCACTTGTCTCTGCAACTCTATCTGAATGATCTACTAATTCTCTTGACCCCTAGACTGGGCCTCTGAACCTATGCGGTTCGAGAGGGGCGGGGGTCATCAAAAAAGTACTACCACGCAGAGATATCAAAACAAAACATAATATTTTTAGAAAATATAGTTGAGAGCCATTATAAAGCAATTTCGTATCAAATCATTTGAAAACACATGGGTGTAATGCAATAGTTTCTCAACAACAATGAAATGCAATTGAGCTAAGTGGAATACCCTACATAATTAACACCAAATGTCTAACCTCAGTTTTCATCGAGATTAGAGTATAAGTGAAGGGGAGAAACTTAAGACCAAAAAGCATGGTGTCTCGACCCACTGGTAGTGCCCAAGATCACTTAGCCAGGGATCCTACCTATAGTCCCAATTTGGGAATGAAATGAAGTCAAGTACAAAAGATCACTTAGCCTGGTACCAATATTATGTGTCGGCAAATACATTTTCAGGCGATGAGCCCTTACTCTCAAACGCCTTATTCGGGCATTCACCTTTCTCATGTAAAATCAATGCATTCAAATTTCATCTAATTCAATCACATATCATGTTCTGTAGGGTATCATCATACCCGACTTGCAAGTCCTCAATATCACTTCCACATATGCATAACCATGTAACAACCAAGGTGCTTCAGCATTGACACATGGTGAACAATATTTATTTTAAATTCATGCTCTCTTTTGTTGATCACAATATGATATGGGGTATCAATACATTATCATGGGAATTTGAAAGCAATTTATCATTCATATTTATCAAAATTCCATGGAAAATGTCAAATCACATATGCATGGTTTCAACCATTGAACTATATAAGCAAATAATTCTCATGACATAAAGAAAGATTACTTAGAAATCATATTGAAAGCAAGATATTAGCATTTGATTGAAAACCCCCATTTAAAAGCATGCATATTCATAAAAACTACACCCATGAGATTTTAGGATAACCCTACGTACCTCTATTTCCAAGGATAATAGATGTTTCTTAAAGCTTGCGGATTGGTGATTCCAAATATGTAATTATCTTCAAAACCTACGGTCGAATCTTGAACTATGTGGGTTTTTATTTTGAAACCCTAAGGAAAATCATTGAGTACTTTTGATTAATGAATATGTATTTTGGGGTCCTTGGAACTGAATTTTGTGTTTTAGGGCTAAGTAAGGGTGGAAAAGGACCACTTTGTCCCCAAAACGGAGTGTTTAAGTCACTAGAATTCTTTACATAGGCACCGCCCATCCCATTGCCTATGTTCACATAGGCGCCGCCTTGGCTATCACCTATGTTTACATAGGCTCTACATAGGCTATCTCCTATGTTTACATAGGCGCCGCCTAGGCTATTGCCTATGCTTTCCAGTGGCTATGGGCAATTGGTTAGGCGACGTATATCTCTTTGAAAGGCGATAACTTCTTACTCGGGTGTCGGGTTTCATCCAAATTGGTATCGTTGGAAAGATAACTTGAATACCTATCATTTGACATATAGCAAGCTTCCTAATTCGACATATATAGAGAGTTATGGTCGATGGAAGCTGACACACTTTACAACGTCCACTAAAGCTTAGTCGATCGAAATAGTTTCAAATCGTCCTTGAGTTGAAGGACCTATATAGTCTAAATTCAATCTTGAATGGATTCACATATTATAAAAATAATTAACATGCCGTATTGGCATTGGATTTTATGGCTTCGAGATTATCAATGCATCAAAATCATGGTCTTTATTGTAGCCCAAAATGCGGGGCATTCTAGTATGACATGTGATTGATTTGAACAAAGTTTGAATGCACCAATTTCATGAGAAAGGTAGATTTCTGAAGAAGGCATTTGAGTGAAAGGGCTCATCGCTGGAAACCGTAGTTGCCAATGTGGGTCATATGATATTGAATCCTACATGGGAGGATGATAAAATAATTGGGTCATCTCACATGGGGTGATTCCCTATAGTGTACTCACATGGGGGGTATACCGGCTCCAACTCCTAGCGGCTACTTGGATTGGCAGCTTGGCCACACCAGAGGTGGATTCCACGTAGCCGTGGAATTACAATTGTAGGGTATTCCACCTAGCTCAATCGCATTGCATTGGTATTAAAAACTATTGCATTATGCCCATGTGTTTTCAGATGATTTGATATGAAATTACTTTATAATGGCTCTCAACTATATTTTGTAAAAATATTATATTTTGTTTCGATATCTCTGCTTGCCAGTACTTTTGTGCTGAGCCCCTTCCCTCTCTAACCTCTCAAGTTCAGAGGCCCAGTCTATGGGTCAAGAGAATTAGTAGATTATTCAGAGAGAGTTGTAGAGACAAATAGTAAGCCTTCTATGTTTCAGAAGGTCATATGTCCTGCAGTCCTTTTATCTTATATTCAGTTTTGGGGTCTACTAGGGGTCTTGTCCCAGTTTATATACAGTTACTTGACTCAGTCATTTGTTAGAGATTTTCACAGATAGTTATTTAGAGGTTGATTTATGTTGGGGAACTTTATTTCCCCGTTATTTTTTCTTTTCATATTTATGACCATGTTTCCGAATTATTGTGTTTCTTCCGTATTACTTTGATCACATGAGTTAGGTGCATAATTACCAGATAGATAGGGGTGTTTCAGGCCTCCATGGTTCGAAATGCTCATCACGAATAGGCCTAGTTTGGGTCGTCACAAACTTGGTATCAAAGCAAGGTTCATGGTCCCAGGGTGTCTGCGAAATTGCATCGGGTAGAGTCTTTTTTATTGGTGTGTAGGGAACCACACTTATAAGAAGGAGGCTGCTAGGCATTTAGGAAATATTTCCCTTCTTTGTGATTTAGTTCGTGCTTCAGAGTCATAACTGTCCCCTAATCAATGATCACTTGTATTTCAGAAACACAGTTATGCCTCCACGTCGTATCATCGATCATAATGCTCAGGCAGATGAGGTATGTCCCACCTATGGGATGCGGACCCGTAATAGGGCTCACACTTCAAAATTTGTCCCTACTCTGGGAGTCCCTCTAGTCCCGACCAGTCCACCTCAGTATCCGTGGATTAATGCCAACCGTCCCCCAACTACTCAGGGAGATATTTCAAATGCAGAATTTAAACGGTCTATTCATATTCTGACACAGTTGGTAGCTAACCAGGCTCAATGATCAAAAGAGGTTGGGTCTGCATCTATTATGTCTGAGGCTACTAGGCTCAGACATTTCATAAAGATGAACACACCTAAGTTCACTGGCACTAAGGTGGAGGAAGATCCACATGAGTTTGTGGATAAGATGGAAAAGATCGTTAAGGTAATGCATGTGGATGAGGTTGAAGGGGTGGAACTGGAAACTTATTAGCTCAATGATGTTCTAAATCAGTGGTATGACCACTAGGAGGATGCAAAAGGTGAGAGTGCTGAGCCTACAGTTTGGGGTGAATTTATAGAATCTTTCCTTGATCGATTCTTTTCTCGAGAGTTGAGGGATGCCAAGGCGAAAGAGTTTATGAATCTGAAGCAGGGCAGTATGAGTGTCCAGGAGTACACTTTGAAGTTTAATAAACTAGCCCACTATGCACCAGATTTGACTAGTAATATGAGAGTTCAGATGAGAAAATTTGCATCCTACCTTGCTGATAACCTGGTACTTGAGTGCCAGGGGGCTATGTTGAACAAGGAGTTAGACTTTGCTCTGATGACCGTTCATATGCATCAGATAGAAAAGAAGAAAAAGAAAATTTCAGAAACAAGAGAGAAAGATAGGTAAGCAAAGAAAGCCAGAACCGCAGATCAAAATCACAGCCATCCACAAAATGGCAACTGGGGAAATAGATGGCAAAAGAAGAAGTCAGGAGTAATGCACAGTTTGATGCCAGCGCCCCAGCGCTCGGACCACCAGCAGATAGACAATCTCAGAGTTTCCATACTCATCATAGATCGAGAGCCATAAATACTCAGTCGCAAGGGAGTATGGCCCAACAGCGTCGTACTTATCCACGGTGTGAGATTTGTGGGAGAAATTACCCAGGAAAGTGTTTTTTGGAGGGGAAAATTGTTATACTTGTGGAAAAGCAGGACATCTTTAGAAAGACTACCCTTCTGCTTGAGGAAATGTGGGGGGAGACTAAGCCCGAAGCTGCGTTCATGGCTCCTCCTCATAAGGGTGCACCTTTAGCTGCCGGGAAAAGTCGCAATCGACTATATGCTTTAACCAAATTGCCAGGAGGTAGAAGTTTCCCTAGATGTTATTCCCGGTATGTTACAAATCTTTTCTCATGATGTTTATGTGTTACTTGATCCCGAGTCTACTTTATCTTATGTGACCCCCTATGTGGCTGTTGGTTTTGGGTTTGAGCCCAAAGTTATTAAAGAACCCTTCACTGTTTCCACTCCTGTAGGTGATTCTATTATTTCTAGAAGGTTTTATAGAAATTGTGTTGTGTCTATTCTTAGTAGGAATATTGTGGACGACCTTATAGAACTTGATATGGTAGATTTTGATGCCATCCTTGGGATGGACTGGCTCTATTCATGTTATGCCACCTTTGATTTCAGAACCCAAAAGGTCACTTTTTCTTTTCCGAATAAGACACCAATTGTATGGGCAGGAAGTTCTGTGGAATCTAGAGGTCACTTTATTCCATAATCTTAGAGCCCAAAAGCTTATCTCCAAAGGTTGTATGTACTATCTAATCTGAGTAAATGATTCGAGAGTTGAAAATCTTCCTTTTTAGTATGTCCCTAAAGTGAATGAGTTTTCAAAAGTCTTTCCCGAAGATCTCCCAGGGACACCTGATAGGGAGATAGATTTTGGCATTGATGTGTTTCCAGACACTTGTTCTATTTCTATTCTGCCATATAGAATGGCTCCAACGGAACTAAAAGAGTTAAAGAGCAACTGGCAGACCTTTTAGATAAGGGTTTTATTCACCCCAGTGTGTCCCCTTGGGGTGCACCTGTACTTTTCGTGCAAAATAAATACGGTTCCCTTTGTATGTGCATAGACTATTGTCACCTAAATAAGGTCACGATTAAAAATGAATATCCTCTTTCGAGGATTGACGACCTTTTTGACCAGCTTCAGGGTGCCAAGTGTTTTTCAAAAACAAACCTTCATTTGGGTTATCGTCAGTTGAAAGTTAGGGCATCAGACATACCCAAGACAGCCTTCCGAACCTAATATGGTCACTATGAATTTCTAGTCATGTCCTTCGGGTTGACTAGCGCCCCTGTAGTCTTCATGGATCTTATGAATAGAGTGTTCCATCAGTTTCTTTACTTGTTCATCATTGTATTTATTGATGATATTTTGATCTATTCTAAAAGTAAATAGGATCACGCCAATCACCTCTGAATTATTCTTCAGACCCTTAAGGATCATCAGCTATATGCCAAATTTTCTAAGTGTGAATTCTGGTTAGATGTTATTGCCTTCCTGGGGCATATTGTGTCCAGTGATGGGATAAGATTGGATCCCCAAAAAGTTGAAGCACTGAGAAAATGGCCCAGACCCACAACTCCAATCGATATTCGGAGCTTCTTGAGTTTGGAGGGGTATTACCGAAGGTTCATAGAGAGTTTTTCTTCCATAGCTGCTCCACTTACTAAACTGACCCAGAAAAAAATGATGTTTGTGTGGTCGGACTTATGTGAAAATAGTTTTGAGAAGTTGAAGGACAAGCTGACTACTGCTCTTATTTTGTCCCTCCCCGGGGGTGTAGATGATTTTGTGGTTTATTGTGATGCGTCCCGTGTGGGACTTGGTTGTGTATTGATGCAGTGTGGTAAGGTGATAGCTTATGCATCTAGGCGGTTAAAGGTGCATGAGCACAATACCCCACTCATGATTTTTAGTTAGCAGACGTGGTTTTTGTACTTAGAATCTGGAGGCACTATCTCGATGGAGTGCATGTTGATATTTATACTGACCATAAGAGTTTGTAGTATGTTTTCTCATAGAAAGAATTGAACCTCAGGCAGAGACGTTGGATGAAGCTTTTGAAAGACTATGATATGAGTCTATATTACCATATGGGCAAGGGAAATGTTGTAGCCGACGCCCTCAGCAGGTTGTCTATGGGCAGCCTTTCTCATGTAGAAGAAGGAAAGAAAGAGATAGTGAAGAATATTCACCGCCTTGCAAATCTGAGAGTGCGACTCCTAGATTCCAAAGATGGAGGGGTGATTGTTCATGAGTTAGCTAAGTCATCCCTTTGTGCTGAAGTTAAGGAGAAGCAGGTTGAAGATCCCATCTTGATGCAAATCAAGAAAGATGTGGGTCAACAAAAGGTTATGTCGTTTGAAATTGGTGGTGATGGTATTCTGAGATTTCAAGGTAGGTTGTACATTCTGAATATTGATGGGCTGCGAGAAAGAATCCTTAATTAGGTGCACACTTCGAGGTATGTCATTCACCTAGGCTCTACTAAGATGTACCATGATCTGAAAACCTTGTATTGGTGGAATAACATGAAAAGTGATGTAGATGATTTTGTGTCCAAGTGTTTGAACTGTCAACAAGTGAAGTTAAAACACATGAGTCTAGGTGGTACTTCCCAAGAGATAGCCCTACCTTTATGGAAGTGGGAAATGATAAACATGGACTTCATTATAGGACTTCCGAGATCTCGAAACCAGTATGATTCTATATGGGTGATTGTAGATCGGTTGACAAAGTCATCCCACTTTTTACCTGTAAGGACTAATTATTCGGGAGAGGATTATGCTAAGATTTACATTGAGGATATAGTTCGGTTGCATGGGGAACTAGTGTCCCTTATATCCGATAGAGGTACGCAGTTTTCATCTCAAATCTGGAGATCTTTTCAGAAGAGTTTAGGTACACAAGTGAATTTGAGCACAGCTTTCCACCCTCAGACAGATGGGTAAGCTAAGCGTACCTGTCATGCCTCAAATCCTATTGGGGCGGACTGGCACCCTTAACCAAGGAGGCCCGGGAGAACCATCTCATAACCTTATACTTCCCATGCATATCTCTATGACAACCCAAAATTTGGACAACATCATGTCACATATAAAAGGAAATAATCACCTATATAAGCTCGAGCACACACACACATATATATATAATACTTGGTCGTTGAAGCCATCACGTCTATTAACAAAACACCACCTTTACTGTACATTAGGTCTACAAAGCCTCTAGATAATACACAGAGTTTAACTAAGGTCGGGACACACCACGCCATATAACTAACTTCTATACAATACCAAAAGTGACTGGATATGACACGAAAAGCCCCGAAGCAAACTGGAGCTCACCAAAAGTAGCTGGATATCCTGGCTCCTACTTGTGCGGTGTATAAGTTGAGGTACCTGTGCCTGCAGCATGAAATGCAGGTCCCCAGTGGAGACGTCACTATGAAATATGTACTAAGTATGTAAAGCTATAGATAATCACATATGATATAGGAGCTCAATAGAAATCAGAAACAAGTGAATTAATCGTAATAGGAGTGGACCACACTTACTAGAACTTGTGACAACCTGTACATTGTATTTATTCAATCATTTTACCTTCGTTCTTAGCATCTTTGTAATCATTACTGTACTTTACTGCGACCATTAGGCTGCCTCCAGTACATATCAACTGGGATCGACCCATGATAGGCTTATGCCCCTGGGATACCACCCATAAACACATAAATAGGAATCGACCCATAATACGCTTATGCCCCTAGGACACCACCCGATAAGAGAGAACTTCTATCACTTAGTTCAATTAATCATTGAGATTGTTATTTCAGTCGCCACAATATTTTTGATACTTTAAAACAATGATACATCAATAAGAGACATATAAATAGACCATCAATGCTATAACAATGAAGTAAGAACTCATTGACACATCAATGAAGTGTTTTGAAGTCATCAATGCCATAAAAATGAAGTAGGAACTTATTGGTATATCAATGAAATGTTTTGGAGTCATTAATAGCACATGGATCTTGTTTGAGTAACCAGATACCTTCTGACATTCATTAGTGCAATAAACATGTAAGATTTGGAAAACAAGTAAGTATTGGAATGTCTTGACATCTTGTAGGCTAGAAACAAGTTCATTGGTAACGTAGGACATCATACAAAACCATTATGGATCACATTTTACTGAATAACTTTGGAAACTTTCTTCATAGAACAATTGTTCACTTTCATGCCAAAGATATGGTATAGAGTGTGCTTTACATACCTGACTGTCAACCTTCAATACTAGTCCCAAATGGACTTCCCGTCTTTTCGGATTACTTATCTACAATGAATATATATAGCAATCTAGTATTAGCAACCAAACGTCATAATTCAATTATTTGAATTCACCAATCTAGTGGTTAAGTAGTAAGACTTAATTACACATAAAGGGTGTCACTTTAACCCTCTTATACTCCAATTACATTAACATGCCATGCATATTCATACAACATCCTCCAATATCAAGTTTGGATTCATTTATCCTTCTAACCAATCCATTAAACCAAATTGAGTCATAGACATAAATAATCATTAATTCAATAGTATATCACCATATCCACCTTCCATAACTCAATTACCATATCCACCTTCCATAACTCAATTACCATATCCACCTTCTACAATTCAATACAACCAAACCATGCAAAATAGTCCACAACCCTATTTCCATCACCTTTCAATAATAACCAATACATATAATCCTCTATCACACATATACATATGGAAAAGAACAAAGGCAAACAATAATCACACCTTAGAATTTACCTCTTGATTATGTAATCCTGTTTGCACAAATAATAGGTATCGTTCGAAGCTCTTGAGAAGACAAACACAGTTATCAGATTACTTTGGAATTTCTACGGTTGAATCAAAAGTAATTTAAAGGTCAAATTTAGCTAGGGTTTGTTCTTCCTCAAAGATTGATGGTGAAAATGAGTTTTTGAACTCATATACATGTATATATACACATATTCCCATCATAATATAGTAGGAAAAGATCAAAATGGCTTTAAAATTTAAATAATGTCAAATCTGTTCTTTGGTAGACTGTTTTGATAAGCTAAAGTAGATCGACCATAAATCTTTGCTTCAATATCAGATCTGGGTGAAATTGGTATAGTTGGAAGGATAATTCAAAGGGCTTTCATTTCATATGAAGTAGGCCACCCAGTTCTTCCTGTACAAGGAGTTATGGTTATTTGAAGTTGACCCTAAAAATTTGTTTTGATAGGATGAAGTAAAACGAGTATAACTCCTTACTCAGACGTTGGATTTGGATGAAACCAATTGGATTGGAAATAAGACTCAAAGATCTTTCTTTTCATAGGTCATAGCTCTCCTAGTTCATTATATTAAGGGATTTATGATTATTCAAAGTTGACCCAAAAATTTGGCTGTCCTCAGTAGTTTGTGTGCAGGAAATTTTCCTGCACATTTACTATTCCCAAATATCCCGGCCACCGTTTTATAGTTTCGAACGTGCTCGATTATATCAAAAACCTATCCGTTTTTGGAAATATTTATATCGTTGGAAATATTATTCAATAACATTTGCATGGATCCATCGACGGGAAAATTCTGGTATAAATAAAATAAAAAAATTAATTCCACATAAATAAGACCAATACACATACTAGAATACGAGGTGTTACATCCTTCCTCCCTTTAGGACATTCGTCCTCAAATTTTAGTGTAGTTATTCAACAGAAACAAGTTCAAGTCCATCATTAATATTCGCATCATCACATAAATACTATGCATATATAAAAAAAAAACTTACTTGTTAATGTTCTAACTCCGTTGCTTGAATTTCCTCTTCATATTTGAACAAATGAGGGTACTTAGATTTCATTGCTTCCTCATCTTCCCATGTAATCTCTTCCCTTTGACGATTTTTCCAACGTACTTTCACAGATGCTATCTCTTTATTTCTCATCTTCTTAACTTGGCGATCTAGAATAGCAATAGGCACTTCCTCATAGGTAAGATCTTCCGCAACTTACACATCCTCAGTAGAAGTGATATGTGATGGATCTCCGATGCACTTTCGAAGCATTGACACATGAAATATCGAATGCACTGATGAGAGCTCTTAGGCTAGCTCTAATTCATATGCAACTTTTCCAAACCTTCGAGTGATCTTATATGGGCCTATATAACGTGGACTCAACTTCCCTTTCTTGCCAAATCTCATTACCCCTTTCATTGGTGATACCTTCAAAAATACCCAATCACCTATAGAAAACTCTAGCCCTCTCCTTCTACTATCCGCATATGACTTGTTTCAACTTTGGCTGTTTTCAGTCGTTGCTGAATTACTTTAACCTTCTCTATGGCTTGATAAACAAGATCCATTCCGAACAAAAGAGTTTCATCCGCTTCAAACCATCCTATTGGTGATCTACACTTTCTTCCATGTAAAGTTTCATATGGTGCCATTTTGATACTTGAATGATAGCTATTATTGTATGTAAACTCAATAAGAGGTAAATGATCATCCCAGTTTCCCTTAAAATCTATTACACAAGCTCGTAGCATATCTTCAAGTGTTTGGATGGTACGTTCTGCTTGTCCATCTGTTTGAGAGTGAAAAGTTGTACTCAGCTTCACTTGTGTTCCCAAA
>NW_025891846.1:0-3819 GCF_002878395.1 Capsicum annuum
CAGTAACCAAATACACTAGTAAAAAAAATGAGCATTGGCCACTGCAGAATAATGAGACGCACAAATTTAAAAATGGTTCATTAAACAAAAAACCTTAGTAAGCAAATCGAGAAATGCCCCCTAAACAGAAATGACATGCAGTAACGTGGTAAGGTGGCTTTACTTTCATAGTGGGACTTCTGACGTAAATTCAAATTAGTCGGGCTTCAATGTGGGGTACCTATTTCCTAGCCCAAATCTGGATTGGTCGGGTTGTAACGTGGGTTACCAACTTTCTAACGCAAATCTAGATTAGTCGGGCTCAATATGATGCATTAGATACAACAACAACAACAACATACCCAGTGTATTTTCACATAGTGGGATCTGGAGAGGTAATGTGTACGAAGTCCATACCATCAATTTGGGGCAATCTTCAATGGAAAGTGTAACACCTCATAAAATTCGTGCATGTGTTAGCTCCTAGTAGTATGCTTATAGAGTTGAAAAGACTAGAAATCTTTCTAAGTGTTAAAGAGACTTAGTCTCATTTTGAGCTTCCAATCTTTGCGAATTTTTTTGACGACCTTCCCGACCTCCATTTCTTGATATTTTTATTGATTCACGATGGGGCAAGTCGTTAGTACATAATGGGTGAGTTTCGAGATTTTTGGACCTCGTTTAGGGTACGTTTGGATGCCCAAAACAGTGGCATCATGCGATTTGCATGCGTCGCATGGTCCATTTCACCCCTGGCACCATGCGATGCACGCTCAAGTCCGGAAGACTAGAGCATGCAACGCATGCTCTGCTGCACGCACCTGGAAATTTCAGCATTTTAAACTCCGTCTCATTAAGGGTATATTGGGTATTTTCCACCCCCTTATCAGCTTAAACACGGAATTTCAATCCCAAAACACCATATTACTGATATTTTCATCAAAAATCCACAAGAACACTCTCTAGGGTTTCAGACTAGAATTTCAAATAACTCAAGATTCCACCGTGGATTTTGGAAATTGATTGAAGATTTGGAATCCCCAAACCGTAAGCTTCACGAATCATCCATCAAATTTATAATTTGAGGTACGCGGGATTTTTCTAAAATCTCATGGGCATAGAAATCATGATTTTAAGAAAAGGGTTTCAGATTTATGAATACATTCATGTTTTAGAAGCCTTAATGATATTGTTTTGGTCTTTAGGCTTTCCCAAAATTGATTCAAAACTATATATATATATATATATATATATATATATATGTGTGTGTGTGTGTGTGTGTGTGTGTGTGTGTAAGTATGTGTTTTAAGGTTGATGATTGAATTGAGAGCATGACTCATGTAAAATCCCTCTCTTGTTATGATTTTTCTTTACTAATCATATGCAATGGATTGTTTTGAATGCATCTTGAAAAGCATGATATGAAATGCCTTGAAAAATGTTATGATTGAATTATGGTTTTAACTTCCAAAGAGAGGGTTGTTTATGTTCATATATGTTGGATATAATTGTATAATGAAAAGAGTTGCATGGTATTTTAAAGATTACATGATCACCGCGTGCTTATTGAAAGGATGAGAATTTTTGCATAATTTTGACTTATGTTTTTGGAATATGAAATCTCTTACACTATATGCATGCTTGGGTGGTCTGGACTATGTTTTAATGAAAGATCATGCTTAATACTATATGGCTCGGAAAACATGCCTTGTAAGTCTTGGTATGACGATACCAAATCAGATAATGCCATAACAGACACAAATTAATATAGAAAACAGACTTTATGAGACTTTCGTGATTTAGAAGTTCAAAATGATATGTGTTCAGAAAAGGCTAAAAATGAGAATAAAGAGATGTTAGGTGGTTACCCGAAGAAGGCACGAGTTCAGACAAATCATTGATCAAAACCGTGATTTGCCGATCTGGGTATATTATTATACGCTAGCCTAGTGCCCTGTGGCATATCAGACTCAGACACTCCAACCCGCGGCACACTTGGGTTGGGGGCTTCCCCGCCGAGTCAATGATGGATTCCATATAGCCCGTAGAATATCAGACTTGTAGGAGAGTGTCACCTAACTCAGAAGTAACACAAAGATCAAAAATTATTTTGACAATAATGTTTGATGATTATCAAAATGGTGCCCATGTGTTTTGAAACTATTATATGCATGATAACAACAACAACAACAACAAACCCAGTGTATTCCCACACAGTGGGGTCTGGGGAAAGTAAAATGTATGCAGTCCATACCACTACCTCCGGAGAGGTAGCAAAGCTGTTTCCGATAGACCCCCGGCTCAGGACAAAGAATAATAAGTAAATTCATAATAAAGCATGAAACACACTGGAACAATAAAAATAAGGCACCCATACAGTAGAACCCTATACTAACAAACCAAAGGCACCCTCACCCACAATACCCCCACCTCAAAGCTCTCCTAGCTTCCGACTACGGCCCACCCGTAGGCACTAACCTTCTACTCTTATCCGCGTCCTCCACACCTCTCTATCTAAGGTCATGTCCTCTGTAAGCTGTAACTACTCCATGTCCCGCCTAATCACTTCCCTCCAATATTTCTTCGGCCTACCCCTACCTCGCCTGAAACCATCTAAAGCCAGTCTCAAAAAAGTATGTCACGCCTAGTGGGACTCGAACCCACAATCGCTTGATTAGAAGTCAAGCGCCTAATATGCATGATGTTCTGGTAAATTGCTCTCATCTACTTTATACTTATAAACACATCATTTTGGATTTTATCGCATACCAGTACAACTGTATTGACTCCCTACCTTCCAGGTTCTGAGGCACAATCTAGGGGTCCTGATAAGCAGTAGATTTCATCAGACAAAAGTGCAGAGTTCAGTTGGTGAGCCTTCTATATATCAGAAGGCCTATTTATTTTCAGACATTTATCATTAGTCATGGTTTTGGTCTACTTGGGGCCTTGTCCCAGTTTTCAGACAGCTGTTATTAGTCATGTAGTAGAGATTTCGCAGACAATTTTCAGATGTTGTTAGTTGGTATTGGATTTCGTTCCTCATCGTTGAACTAATTTCAGACTTATGACCAAGATTCCGTTTCGTTATATATTTTCTGCATTTCCTTATTTTTATATGAATAGTGTATATGATTACAAGTTATAAGAACTCTCGGGCCTTTATGATTCGGGATGCTCTCGTCACGGCCAGGGCCTCGGTTCGGGTTGTGACAGAAAGGTCCTGAAGTGCAGGAAACTCTCCGTTCCCTAGTACGTGCCACTGCTTCCACTCAGGCATCTTTGCAATTTCAAGCTTCTCAAGAGAGTTAAAAGGCTTTTTGGAGGACGGACTACCATAGAATTCTTCCGTCACCTCTGTTATTCAATGCATCTCACTAATGGAAAGGAATTTCAAAGAAGGAAGTTGTCCTAGCATTGGCAAGGAAAAATAGTCCTTGCAATTGCTAAGAGACTATTGTACTAGCAACTTAAGAAACGAATGATCAGCTAGCCAATTTGGAAATTGCATCCCTCTATATCCGGAGATTTCGAGTTCTTTTATTTTTTTGTGTGGACGTAGCTCATCAAGTATGTCTCTTTCCGCTTGTGAATTGTCCGCATCACTTCCACTCCACTCCGACGATAACTTTTCAACATGATTCTTCTCCCTCATCAACAAGTATTCTTATTGTACTATATAATTAATTACCCATGTATATGTTGAATTTATGATGTTGCTCCATATATATATATATATATATATATATACATTTGAAATAAATAAAAAGTTAATAACTAAAATCAAGTAATAATTGAGGAAGCAAGTAGCCCAAGGAAACAAAGGAACCATCAAAGAGT
>NW_025891847.1:0-3362 GCF_002878395.1 Capsicum annuum
ATTTTGAGGGTTATCTATAAGTCATATACTTGAAATAGGACAGTGTGGAAGATCATCTATGAGTTGATAGCCTGTAGGTCATCCATAAGCCACATCAACATCCTAACCGGATAGTGTGCAAGATCGCCCAAAAATTGATAGTTCAAAGGTTATCCCTAAGTCGCAACTAAATCCTTATCGGAGAATATGCAAGATTATCAAATTGATACATCCAAGGGTTCACTATAAGCCACGTCATATCCAAGATTGATTATGTGCAGGATTACCCAAAGACTAACAATTTAAGGGATTATCTATAAGTCATATTGTATCCAAGGTCGGATGATGTGCAGGAACACCTGAAAGCTAGAGATTGGAGGGATATCTGTAAGCCATCTCATATCCAAAGTCGGATAATGTGCAGGATTACCTAAAAGCTAATAATTCAAAGGATATTTGTAAGTTGTCTCATATCCAACGACAAATAATGCGCAAGATTATCCAAAGATTGACAATTTAAGGAAAATTTATAAATTGATCATCGGCTATAACCAGAGAGGTTATCATTCCACATACAATAAGTGATATAGGTAGCCAAAAGGGTTGCCACACCAGCACAAGATTACACGGTTGTAGGGATCGTTCTGCATAAAGTATCGTCGGTGTCTAAAAGGGCCACCCCACTTTGAAGACGTATTAAACCAATAAATGTCATAATTATACAACAACTAAGAGGGTTTTTATGTTTGTTGTTGCCAGCAATTTCATTCTAAATAGGTACATGAAGAGATGACTCCACTTTTTAGGCCACAACTCACGAGGAGATATGGTAAAAGACTACATACCTCTTTCATGAATTATGTTTAGTACTAATATTTTTTGCTTGAAGCATTGTCGAGAGCATCCGAGAGGATAAAAATCTCAAATAAAAACCATAGGTGCGGACGACTTCAGGTAGGATGCAACATAACGTGGAACTCTTTCTTAGAAGCAAAATGGTACATAGTCTAAAGAGGGACGTCAAACTCTTTGGACGCGAGCTAAAGGATGATCACCACCAGCATCCAACCACACCTATGTTAAAAGGCTTGTGGGTATTTCAGGATATTCTGGTTTTAGCTTCACCTTCGAGATATTTTTAAACTCCTACCTAGGGTAACCTTCTTTTTTTTTCAAATTCGGGTGGCAACACACTTAGAGTTTTGGAAATTATGTCCAGGTAAGTTCTTGACGATGGATGTGAAGGATCCCACATTCATGGTCAAGAGGTTACAAGCCTCTTTTTTACAACTCAATCAACTTGTCACTCATTCCGAAACAAAGATGGTCTGAAATCAAAGACTATTTTTTCTACCGATTGAGTCGAACTACAAGCAGTCTGATTCCCTAAAATCTTGGGGATATGTAGGTTGGGATTTATGCAGAAAACTCGACTGAATTCCAACCTCCCCCCAAATCCCTTTATTCCCCAGTTTCTCGGTTTTATCAAATACTCTAAAACTGAGATAACTTGTGAATTTTTTGAAAATCATGCTTTAAATCAAGATCTATGAACTACAAGTGGCCTGAATTCTCATGTAACTTGAGATATGTAGGAAACCTAATACCGAGGTCCGTCCATGACTCTATGAAACTCATGCGAAAATCAACCTCTTTCAGATACGAATCTATGGTCAAACAAAAATTAGGAACGTCAACCCCCCTTTGCCCAGGGTTACTTACATCCACCCTATCCAAAGGGAGGGGGCAACTGTTGACACCTAATTTTTGCCCTCCACGACTAAATTTAATCCTGGGTTTCTTCAGTTTTTAATAAACCAAAATAATTGTTTCATTCAAATAAAAAAAACTCAAAATATTTTTCATACGTGATTTTGTCATTTTAAGTAGCGATTATATACTATCGTGTTCAGTTATACGAGATTATATAATTTGTTACTTAAATATTTATTTTACAAAATATCGGATTTAAGTAAGGCTTATCTTGAAAATAAAATCAAATGACTAAAATCTTAATTTAAATATAATTTATTCTCAAAATTAATTTATTTGGATAAATATGCATTCATTTTATTAAATCAAGAAGCTCGGGATAAAAAAAAAGGTATTAATTCGTATCGAATTTTAATTTAATTTAGCCAATCTATTAGATTTGACCATAATTGAAAATTGGTCATAATTACAACGCAATTCGTCAATTAATTTTTAATTTGGTCAAACTAAATAAATATGGCTAAATTTTAAATTTCAATTGGGGTTATATTTTAAATAACTCCAAAATTCTCAAGAACTCTCATAACTTTTACCGAATTTCCACCAAAAAATAAATTCAAATTGTACTATTCCCCCCAACTTTGTCCTTTTCCAATTTTGAAATTCAAAGATTGTACTACATTGTACTATTTCCTCCACATTATCTTCCACCTCACCTTATCTTTAATTTTTACATTCCAAAAACCCCCCTAAATGCTTTTTCTCCCACATTGGTAGATGACAAGAAATAAATCTCTATCCTTTCCTATAAATACTTTTCTCCCACATTGGTGGAAAAGGAAAAAAAATACCCCATTCTCTCCTATAAATACTACCACTACTTTGGTTGAAAGAGAAGGGGAGAAGAAAGAAAAAAAAAAAAGGCTAGAAAGGTGAAAAAATCCTTTTGAGGAAAAATAGTTATTTTTATTTAGTAAAAATTTTTGTTTCATAAAGTTGATCGGCTAATCAAAATTTTTGAGTTGCCGGCGACGTTTTTTGGTGGTAGTTGATTCCAACGAAGCTCGTAGTGTCGTTTTGCTGCCCCCAAAAGGTAAACACTCCTTCTTTTTTCTTTTTTTATTATTTTAGTTTTATTATCGTGTTTCTCTTCATCTTTTTTATTCTTCGTAGTTCGTAGATATAATCTTATTTGTTGGGATTGTATGTTGTAGATGGCCTTGAAGGCCCTAGGATGTTGTGGTATCGATATTCTAATTATTTTCATATTCATGATATAAAAATGAGCTAGCAATAGCTGTATGTGCCTTTTTTTACTTTATTCTTTGATTATTTTGGATAAAAATGAGCTAGCAATAGCTTTATTTTTCATCCACGATATTTATTTTTTTTCTTTTTTTTGTCATGTTTTTAAATTTGTCAAAATGATGAGAAAGTTCGGATTTTTGTGGCTAAATAGAATTATTTAGATATTTTCGAGTCATGCATAGTATGATTGTTAAACGATATTTCATTTTTAGAAATGTTAAACTTTTATTCTTATTTTCTTACTCCGGATTGTTATATGTGCTCTTTGTGTGTGTAAAGACTTGATTTATGTCTCTCTTTTATTCATAATGTCAAAAGAGAATCAACGATGTCTTAGAAATATAAACCATAGGTCGTTATGC
>NW_025891848.1:0-2248 GCF_002878395.1 Capsicum annuum
AAAATATACTATTTATACATAATTAAAATTATTTTTTATGTGGTTATAGTAGGTGTTGAACCCCCTTTGATTTAGTTTTCTTTGAATATTGAACCCCCTACTTGAAATTCTGACTCCACTTCTATGTGTCATAAGTATCAAAATATCCTTTAAATTTTAAACATGCTATGTGAAAAATTGAAAATTAAAGTATGTCAAAAAAGGAACAAGTACTTTTTAAAACAAACTAAAAAAATAGTTCATTATTTTTGAAACAGATAAAATACAGTTTTTAAATTTTCTTTTTATTTATTATCATCCATATCAATTGTAATATGTATTAAAAATAACTTATGCAAGTAATATAAATGCATCGTAAGTATTTTAAATTATATTATGTTTGTTACGTAAAAATATAGACTGTGTATTAAAAGTAGATTATTTATGCAATATAAATATATTATAATTGTTACATTTAGAATTTTTTTCTTTTTTTTAAAAAGAATTGTGGACGATAAATATTTTCTATGTAGTATATGTAGTGACAAAAGAGAAATTGGTAGTTGTCTCGCAACGTTTCCGAAATTGACAGTTGTGTGCGTGGCTGAAGACGGAGGAAACGCCGCGGAGCAACCGTCTGCCGACCCAAACCCGAGCCCAATTTTTCTTGCACCATTTATTGATGAGTCCTACTTGGATCAATGTTTAAGTATACCTCCTTTCTTTATTATTTTTGTACATATTTATATTCAGTCATTGTTAAGATGCAATTTCGTCACTTTGTTTCAATATGTTTGTATCTTCATATGCCTTTTTACCTAATTATCACTCCCTTGCTTCAATTTCTTTAATATTGGGATGTTAAATATGTCAGTGAAAAGCTAGAATTAAAGAGTCTCTAAAAAGAGAAGACATTTTTTTTTTGAAACGAACTAAAAAGGAGAATAAGACAAACAAATTGAAGTGGAGGGAGTACTTAGTGCGGATGTGAACGTATCATGTTATTCTGTCTGATGTCTGAAGTTGATGTGAAATTCTTGTATGTCTATACTTGTAACAGTTGCTTTATGGTCCTTTGTAAGTGGAATTTTTCTAAGTAATTGTTGTGTGTAAAAGCTGTGGAAGAAAGCTATGTATGGATTGTTTCTGAGTAAATCAGTTAGTGCTTAATCCATTCGTGTTTTTCTGCATACAAATTTTGCTACAGCTGCACTTTGCATTGGATAAAAGTGGTTTCGAGAAAGTACTCTCATGCACCTGCTTCAGTTAAGTGTCCTTTATGTAAGGTCCAAACATGTTTTATCATTCTTGTTGGTTCCTATTTGGTGAAAGTTTTCTTAGTTTCATGAGCATTAGTAAAATAGATCCCTCTTAGGAATGGTTGCAATTTGGTATGCATTGATTGATGAACTGCTATTAACAATGATGTGAATCCCCATAGATGCCACGCTTTCCGTGTTAGAGTGCTTTTACTATGCAAGAACCTCAAGTAAAAGGAAACTTTTTTTTGTTAAGATGTATTTGAGAGGATTCCAGTAATTATAACATCCATGTAAATGTGTATCACACTTGTGAGATCAAGACCATGGGATTAAATATTTGGTCTTACAAACTTTTTGCTTGATCTGAAGAGTTGTCAGCCTTGAACTCAGTGTGGATATAACAAAGTGGATAGATCAGAGATGTCCGTACATGAAAATATGCAATATGTTTGTAGATGTTTTGCTGAACTTAATCGGATTTTTGTCCCTTTAGAAACTCTTCTATTATTAATATTAAAAACTCTTAGTAATTCGAAATGTCTAAATGAAAATCGTCGTCAAGTTTAAGGTATTGGTCTCGCATTGATGGTAACTCATTTCAAGAACCTTCTCTCGTAGATTTCCTTCACCAAGTCATCGCCAACAGTCAGCTCTTATCCGTTGGTGTCAATTACTATGTTATTAAGCCTTAAAAAAGAAAAAAATAAAAGCATCCTAAAGAATAGGGACCATTTAAGTAATTTTGGTCTATTTCAAAGAACAAAAGTCAAGAATACATAACCAGGTCAGCAAGGGACTTTCGATGCTCTAGAAAATCCCTAAACATAAAAGCAAGCACACACTCACCAACTTCACAACCAAAAATGTTTTAAATAAATTTCCATCTTTGGGTATCTGCCGCTCTATGATTTTAAATATCTAAATGAAAATTGTCTTCAAGATTAAGGGACTGGTTCCACATTAGTCGTAACCCAGTTTGAAAACCTTTTCTCATAGATTCCCTTCAC
>NW_025891849.1:0-4582 GCF_002878395.1 Capsicum annuum
TTTCCTCCCATACTTCCCAAACCTTTTTGAATTTCTTGAGTAGTCGCTTTTAATGTTGCAAAACTCACAATGCGACCAGTCTTAATTTCATCCTCTATCATCTCCCCCATTTTGAGGACCTCAATAAATGGCTTGCCTAATGCAGGTAACAAATGTTGATAATATGTTTCATCCTGCGCTTAAATAAATGCCTCCACTATCTTACTTTCTTTCATTGGAGGTTTCACCCTAGCAGCTTGTTCACGCCATCTAATCGCATACTCTCTGAAAGTTACAGTACTCATTTTCTTCGTATGAGTTAAGGATTTCTCGTCAGGAATCAACTCCATATTGTATTGAAATTGTTGCACGAATTCATTAGCTAGGTCATCCCAGCTATTCCACTTGTCGATGTTTTGGTCAACAAACCATTCTGAAGCTAGACCTGAAAGACTCTCACCAAAATATGTCATGAGTAATTCTTCCTTCCCTCCAGCGCCCCTTAGCTGGTTGCAATAGCATCTCAAATGTGCTATAGGATCGCCATGTCCATCATACTTCTCAAACTTCAGCATTTTGAAACCAAGAGGAAGATGTACACCTGGAAACATGCACAGATCTTTATATGAGACACTTTTGTACCCCTCAAGTCCTTGCAAGTTTTTCATAGTCAGTTCCAAACTTCTCAATTTTCTGGCTATTTCCTTTATTCTTCTGTCATAATAGGTTTCTCAGTGTTAGGAGGAAATTCAGGCGGTTGAGGAAAATTGTAAGGACCAGTCGACTTAAATGTGGGCTCGGGAGCGTAATGCTGATCATTAAAAATATTCAATATAGGGTCGCTTGTAGAGTGAGGAATCACAATCGTTGGATTGACATTAAAAGCAGGAGCTTCAGACGAAAGTGGGGCTGCAAAAGCATGAATAGCAGGCGGAGCCAAGCATGTGGTAATTTTGTATTGAGGAGTGAGGAAATGAATATTGGAAGTGGTTGGATATTGTTGCCCCGGAGTCGATCCTGATGCATGTTGGGCATATCAACAAAAATGGGAAATTGTGTATGTGATATGGGAGGCAAGCTAGAAAGATATTCCAGATTATCAGTGGGAACTGGAGGAGACGGCAACCCATTAGCCCAAGCTCGATGCATTTCTATTATTTGCCGCCTTAATTTTTGAATCTCTTCATTGTCTCCTATATTCTCATTCCCCGAACTCCTTATCTGATTAGTGACAACTAACTTGGTATCCTTATTGGCCATAACTTCCTCTCTGACTTGGAGCAATATGGAGGACCAGCCAAAATACCAAAAACCAACCACCTTAAACTAACTGGACAAGAGATAGCAAATGGTTAGAGTTCAACAGTTTTTCAAAACCTCTTTTTTTTTTTTTTTTTTAAAAGATCACCAAACCCAAGAAGGGCGCCTGCGTATCTCACCCCCGAAAGGGGAGAATCAGGTGTGCGTAGTTCGTGAAGTCGTGCCAAAATGGCCAATTGAACTTTTTTCTTTTTTTTTCTTTTTGAAACATTAAGAAGAAAAGAAAATAACAAATTGTCAAAAGAACTGACGAAAATCTTTTTTTGCATTTTTAGGCTTAACATCCTTATACAAAATGAAAACTATGATTAACAAAGAAAAATCTTTTAGGGTTTTTGATTTTGAATTTCATAGGAAAATGAAACTTGAAACTATTAAAGAAAAATCTTTTTGTAGTTTTCTTTTAGAGATGTATATGAAACACCTACTCTAAGTGAAGAGTGAAGAAAATCTTTTTGAATTTTCAAATTTCTGTACAAAATGAAATCTATGATTGCCGAAAAAATATTTTTGGATTTTTTATTTTGAATTTTATGCGAAAAATGAAACCTGAACCTATTAAAGAGAAATATTTTTTTGTTGTTTTCTTTTAAAGATGTACATGAAACACCCACTCTAAATGAAGAGTGAAGAAAATCTTTTTGAATTTTTGAAATAAGATCAACCAAAAATGAAACCTACGCCTATTCAGGAAAATCTTTTTTTTTTCTTTTCAAGATATGTATGAAACACCTACTCTAAATAAAGAGTGAAGAAAATTTTTATTTTTTTTTGAATTTTTTAAATAAGATCCCCGAATCAACAATAGGCTGCCTACGTATCTCACATCCCGAAAGAGGAGAATCAGGGGTGCGTAGTTCGTCCAGATTGGACAATTAATGATTAAATAACAGGCTAGACCCTAACTTAAGAGATACGACCAAAGACAGACGATGAACCATGTTAATAAAATCTTTTGAGCTTTCATTTTGATACTTCACAGAAAAATGACATCAACAACTATAAAAGAAAAATCTTTTTGGTAGTTTCGTTATACAAAATGTAAAAAATTTCTAACATCTTTTTTTTTTTGCATTTTTCTTTTATAAACACATCCTATGAATGAAAAAAAAAAACTTTTCGATTGAGGTTTTCGAATTGTGAATGCATGCTAAACGAGATAAAGGAAAATTTTTGTGATGCTTTTGAGAAAATGAGTGCGGGAGGTAAAAAAGTCCTTTTGAATTTTGGAATTTTGAAAAATAAAAGTCATAAAAAAACTCTAAAAACTACAAACTCTTTTTTTTTTTTGCTTGTTTTTTTTCATTACCCACACACTTTACTTCTAACACATATTTTTCGCAAATCAGTCCATCAAATGACCACGTTATCCACAAAAATACAACATTTAGCACGTAGGGATGCTTTAGATGTGAGTCTCCTACAAAGGACCATGTGGGTCCCGCAGGTCTCAGTATGATACATATAAGCATGACCTAAAGGTTGACCTACGTTGTGGTTCACTAACAAGGCTGTTCGGGGGAGCGTATGGTCGATAGTGACTGCTTTGCTTTCCACCTACTCCATAACACCGACGGCTCCCCCCCAAAATAAGGATGACTCAACTAGAGGTTGTGTACAACACATGTACTACAGACTTGTTGCAGAAAGAAGGCCGGGGGTGGACTTATGATGACAGATATAAAGCGGTAACACATAGGAAAAATACTATAAACAAAGAGTACGAAAAAGCACAAAAGTGAAAATAACACAAACAATAACCACAAACAATGCTTATACACTCGTAATGCCAAACAAAGTCGATACGACTCCAAATATAGCTCGAATTCTGAAAACTTGTTATTGACTCCCCAGCAGAGTCGCCAGAGCTGTCACACCCCTTTTTACGTACTCCAAAAAATTTAATGTTTTAAGGGTCGAAAGAGTTTTAATTATTAAAGTGACAAAAGATGAAAATTTATTTCAGAAAAGGATTATTTACATTTTTTACTCAGAGTCGCCACTTGGCATAATCTGGTGTGCCAAGTCACCATTAGAAAATCCTTTTCAAAACTATTTGACTCTTTAAACTGGTCTGCGAACAGAGATTTTGGCTAAGGAATTCTGTTGACCGAGGGGAAGGTGTTGGGCACCTCTCGATCCCGTGGTTCAACCACGGTCGCTTGGTAGAGTATATCGACTATTTTTGGCACTAAGAAATGTATAAACCGAACAAAAAGCACGCAAAATAATCAAACAAAACAAAACAATCTGAAATGTAAAGTCTAGTCCAATTATTACAACCCGAAATAAAAAGGGATTGAAAGTAAACCTACGCTAATCCTAAATTAATGCTCCACCCGACGCCTCGGGCCTTCACCACGAACGTCCTACGGGTACATGATACCTCGGGGCATTCTCCGGTGAATAAATATATACAGATACTTCGGGGCATTCCCCGGCCAAATATACAATTGAATTAAATGCGACAGAAAAAACAAAAACCATTCCAACACATATTTCAAACATGTCTTCAATCCACCATGCCTAAATTTTCCTACCCGAACCTACCATTTGCATATCCAATTAGCGACCTAAAATCGTGACACTATCGAATTTAACCAAGTCGATGCTTACCCGAATTAAGCGACTATCAATGAATCAACATAAATTAATGTTCACTTTTATCAATGTTTTCAATTCCCGCCCCCTTACATCTCATTTTTCGATCAAACAATCAACTTAAATATAGAAATATCCAATCAAAGACACGACAATCATAGATGTTCAAACATGCGATCAAAATATATTATCAATCATCACGAAACACGCAAATCACAACATCAATATATCAAATTGAGTAAAATGAAAAGAAGGAGTCGAAAAATTGGACCTTAGAAGAGGCTTTCAAAATCAACGTATTATTCCAATTAAATTCGGGTTCTCCACATCCGAAACCTTTGATTCGAACCTCAACAACAGACCAACTCCAACTATGGTATCAAAAAACCCCAATAGCACGAATATCGAATACAAGACATAAAAATCAGCTGACCCGAAGCCCATAAAATCCGATCAAAAACTAAGAAAATAGTATCGCCTAAGCTCCGGTGAGCTGCGATGACTGAATCCGATGTGTAGATAACCAAATCCGGCCAAAAACTCACCGGAAGGAGCTTAGCTGAAATGAACGTCGCCGGAATCACTGAAAATGACCAGAAACAGTCAATTCCGGCGAATCTCGATATGCTTTAACATTTTTCCGGTGACACAATACAAGAACACTAAGAACAGTAAAGAAATT